>NC_137611.1:14392669-14445169 GCF_963280865.1 Gymnoscopelus braueri
GCCGTGGGACGCCGGGTCGGGAGGGCATTCTCTGTCACTGCACTATAGTGACTCCTACAGGTTGGCCTGTTCAGCGGGGGAGCAGAACTGGGAGGGATGGAGTGTTTCTCCACACGCGTTACAGTATGTCCTCCCGGTGAAACTCCTCACTGTCAGGTGGAAAGAAGCGGCTGGCGACTCCATGTGTATCACGGGAGACATGTGGTTGTCTGCACCCTCTCCAAGACCAACAGTAGGGGTTGGCAGTGACAGGGACTCACTATACACACATGGGGAGAATTGGAATAATGAATAACAGTTGATAAAAAATAAAAAAAAAGAGTAAGAGAGAGAGAGAGAGACAGGGAGACAGAGTGAGAGAGTGGAGCGAAAATGTGATTATGTGAGTGTGCTTGAGAGGGAGCATGAGAGGGGGAGGAACAGAGATAATAGGGTTGATAGATGGGGAGATACTCCCAATTTATGCTCCGCTGTACGTCGGTCTCGTGCACTGCAAATAGCCGATCTACAAGCTCACAGCGCTTTGCATCCGCAATGCCTTGTGAGCTTGTGGATCGGCTATTTTCGGGTATATAAATCCCTCAACAGACAGCAAGGCAGGAGAAAGACAAGAAAGGGAGGGAAGAATACAAAGCGATCTAGAGACCCTGTGGTGGGAACAACAGATAAATAGCCTGTGTACAGCAGATTCTGATAGATTATTCTCAACGACTTTGTTGGACTCATCACAGCTTGGAGTTTCTCGTGGACATGGGCCATGGATGTTCCCCATTACTTGTCTTTGTTGTGGTTTGGGATGAACCTCGGTGAAGTCTTTCATGCGCCGCCTGAGAGCTTTTTAATTAGAGATTTCAGTTTTCACTTTGACATTTTGCACAATGGCAATTGTTTGTAATCATAAAAAGACACATTCTGGCAAACATTTACTTGTGTCGGTGCCAGAAGAGATAAATCTTAAAAATCCGAAAGTCGAACTTGACTCATCGTGAGTTGTGTGAGAGAGAACGAGAACTTTCACTATGGCTGTAGCATAGAATGAATCAATAAATAAACGACAGAATCAGCTGAATGGGGCATGTGTTCGCGGCCGGTGACGTACTGTCAGACGGGATGTCTTCTTTAATCAATGCCTGAGTGTTTCAGGATTGGTGTCTTTTTTCCATCGTTCAGATCCAGACTCTTCCATAATACACACCGGTGGGGAGGGGGGGGGGAGGTATTGGGACTGGAGGGAGGCTCTGTCTATGCATTTGGAAAGCGTTGCTCATGCACCCCTTCAGTGACTAAGCAGATGCCTGTTGGCTAGCCGTCCATTGCCATAGCCCTGACGCCCTGCTGACATCCTCAATACGTGGGATTTCCAGCCATAAAAGGAGTGGCATGTGAAAACATTTTTTTCCCACCCCAACCAGTCATCACACTGTTTAAGGTAACAGCTTCTCACAAGTAACAATAGGAATGATCTTACAAGAACATTCAGTGTTCAACAGCAATGACATGCTGTGCACAATTGCACAAATAGAAGACAGACCTTTATTCATCCTGCAGGGGAAATTTGCTTTCACGCAGCTGATGACTGCTCAGCTGGTCATGCATGATTGCGTGCTTCTTGGGGGGAACTGTTAATTGTTTTGCTCAGGGACACTTTGACACGTATACTGGGCCCAAATGTTATGCAAGGTAGTTTTTAGTACTGTCTCAATCAACGCGCACGCGCGCACGCGCACACGCACACACACACACACACACACACACACACACACACACACACACACACACACACACACACACACACACACACCACTTATAATAGTATAAACATTCTGTATGGCACTTTGTTAGCCTATATTATAGACAGAAGATTAAGTGGTTGGTCTGACAAGTTGCTACCAGATTGAACATGTGATGTTCTTATACTGTAATGCATCTATAAAGCCCTGATGTGTACATTTCGTGATTGCCTCTCTGAGATCAAAACGTGATGTATCTGGGCCAGCCTGCTTGACGAAAAGCAAGGCATTTCAGCAAACAAATAACAAACACTTAGAACTTTCAGCTAAACATTTACTAAACCTCGTAGGTTAATTATGGGAAATCATGGTGAAGTTATTGAAAGATCCAATCAACCATTGATTTGATATGCGCCATGCCCCTGCCCCAATCCAGCACACATCTATAGACTAAACATGCACACACGGAGAGACGCTTAAACAAGCTAACTGGTGATTAAGGCAGATTCAATAAGGACCCCTGTTTAGCTAAGACCTACAGTATTTAGCTTTGGACACTGCTGTTCTGTTGTTGGACTGAGCTAGTCTAGAGAGGACAGGGTGGTGGCCACCTGTTTTTAAGATAGACCTAAGAACATCAGGGAGGGGGAAGAGAAGGGATAAAGTCATAAGAAATATTATTGAACGGGACATTTAAGCTCCGTCTGATTCAGTCATTGGCCATCAGCAAAAATAAATAAAAAAGTGTGTGTGAGTGTGTGTGCATTGTGTGTGTGTATTGAGACAACTTGTCTTGGGACAATCAAAGGTTGAAGAACTGCCTTTTTGTGAAAAATAAATTTGGACTTTACTTCCCTGATTCTTTGGAATGTTTATATTTGTCAATAATGCTTTCTTGGCTATGGCCTTTTCATGAATCGAATACATTAGGGTTACCTTGTCGAATAACACAACGACCCTTGCATGATTTGGACATGGGATCTAAATGGTTATCACAATATCAGGAATTGAAATCATGACTTGGCTTTTAAAGTCGTCGTTCTGGAACAAAATATTCTTTGTATCAGACACATCAGGAAGCACCGTTCCAACTTCAGGCAAGGAGAATGTGGCTGATTATGGATCAAACTTCCAATATTTATGGCACTGAAAACTGCCAAAGTTCTTACAGGACTCTTATTGTTTCTGCAATCACTTCTTGATTATTTTGATTATCGTTCATGAGATGTTGATCTCATTTCAGTTGAATGCATTGTGTCATAACCTCACCAAATGAACAATATTGACAAAGGTAAGTCAACTATACCAAATATACTGTTCAAAATGACACGTATAAATCAAGGGGGAAAAACCTTTTGTTCACCATCCAAATCTTTGTGATGGTACTCGTGGAGAGATTAAGCGATCGTAGAAGATATGTCACCGCACCTCTTCACGACAAATGGAAACCACATTGGCTGGGTTCCTACATTAAGCCTGTGATCTTCTGTCGGAGAGCCAGGAGGCCACTGTGGCCCAGAGGTTTGGAAAAACACATGAAGCCGATTAGGACGGACGGTAATCATATCACCCACAATACAAGGGAATATGAATGGTTCATTTTGTTCCACTCACCAAAATAGCCCATATTCCACTGATGGATTTGTAATGATGCCTTTGTTGCATACAGGGACCATAACTGCTAAGCTGATGAGAAATATAGATACATACTCTGGGTTAATTCATGTGCATAGCAGGAACATGTGTACACGCTCACCCCAATCTAAATCTTAGACACATTGTCCCTGGCAAGTACAAGACGGTCAGATTAAAGACTAAAGAAGTACACAGGATGGGAAATTGAAACCAGCCCGGTAAGTTTGTCTACTCTACGGGACACGTTGGCAAGTACAGAGACCTCTTATTCTATCTGAGAAAGCCGCGGAAAGTGTGTGAAAGCCCATCCAGAGATAGCATTGGTAAAGCCATCCCCTGTGTGATGAGTCACATGCAACCCTTTGTGGTTTGGGTGGAACTGGGCGAAAGTGGCTAATTTATGCTCCGTCGTGTGATGCGACGCGTTGGGGCGCTTGTGGAAGGCTTGTGGAAGGCTATGTTTGCCGCAGGGACACCGTCGTACTACAAAGTGTAATTCTGGCTACGCTGTCCTCCTCTCACCTCTTCACACGTCTGCAGCAATAAGAGGGGTAATGGGGCTCATTCTAAATTCAAAAACAGTAACAAAAAAAAAAAAAAAGTTATAACATCCAAGCGAAACTGAAAGCCTGTGATCCATGTGCCAGCAGCTGTGTTAGTTTTCTGTTAGCAGCTGAAACACTCAGACATATTTCCTACGTTCATCACCTCCTGCGTGGGGCTTGGAAGGGTTCCAACCTGGTGGTCCAGGATACAGCAACCCCCAGCTGGCTCAAAGCTTGTTTCCACATTGCCGGTAAAGTTTGGGTGCCTATGCGTCCCTGCGCAATGTTCCCCAACAAAGCAGTCACTCGGCATCCTTCTTAAATGCGGGAGAAGGAGGGGGGGCAGACAAACCACATGGGTTTTCCATTAGTGTAAGCAACGTCAAAGTAGTTTCTTTCCCCCTCTTTTCCACCGTGCTATCTGAATCTGAAACGACTCAGCGGGTGATGGAGCTATAGGGACAGACCGTTCTTTGTACACGTCACATATAAAGCAAAAAGTACATTGGCTCATACGTGCACAGCATATAACAATGGCAAAATCAGACTGCAGAATCCCATGTAAGATCCTTTCCGGCTAAAGGGTAGTCTTGCAAAGCCAGACGATCTCCTATGCCTCCTACGCCTATGTACTAATACAATACACATGGGGAAATATAAATTCAACTTAAGGGCTAGAACAGCTGTGATCATGGACACTAACAAACGTATGTCTATAGTGCTTTGAAAACCAATCATAACACTGTCCCAATATGAAGTACCACCTTAAAGGAGTAGTTCACCAAAAAAAAAAAGGTTTTACACACCCCAAGTCTTGAATTCATTTTTAGATTTTTAGTTTTTGATGCATTCCTGATGCCTGATTCCTGACTCCATGAATTCAAGGCTTCATGGAATGTATAATTGATAGAAAATAAGTTTTATTTTTTTGGGTGAACTACTCCTTTAAAGCCTTTGCACTGGTTCTGCAATGGAGTTATTTTTCTTTTTACGTTTTCTCATTGTTTCCACCCAGTTTTAGCCCCTGCATTGAATTTAGCTGTCACCAGATGTATCAGCAGGCGGAGATCTCAGATCTCTGATCATGACTAACTAAATTGTTGTTTTTGTGGGAGGGCCTATAGAGAGGAAAAGTGGTTTCACAAGTCGTCCAACATCTGAGGGATGTTAAGAGTACACAATACAACATCTGTTTGACAAGGAATTACTTTTTTGTGTGCGTTTGTCATGTCACTGTCATACCAAACGTCCAGAGGTGAGCCTGGTTTTAGTGTGACGACTCCAAGCCCCGCCAGTGCAAAGGATAGAGAGTTGGAGTTCCACCGTGACATCTGGCTGACAAGCGTTAATCCCAGGCCTTGTGAGGTGAAAACTGCTGCGCAGAAAACTGCAGTAATATCAAAGACCATCCATTACAAAACATTTTTGACAGAAGGTTATTCATGGCCTTTTCTAGGGGAGGGTGTACCTTCCTTTGAATAGCAGTAAGGCGTATTCGTTTATAATGGCCCTGTTCCAGTTTATATTAACCACTTAAGCCTGTACTACTTCATCATACCACGGATGGCAAAGAAAATCGCATCTACGGGCTCACAACGCGTTGCACCGTGACACGCTGTGAGCTTGTACTGTTAGGTCTGCTATTTGTTTTAAAAGGTTTTACAATTTCGGAAAATCTCTGGTTAAAATGACCCAAAATGGGGACGTCAGCTTGCAATTGTTAAAACAATGTACTCACAGACACAAATATGTTAGTACTGCCCTTCTTATATTGTTTGCAAGGGAAAAAGAGGATAATCATTAAATCGCTCATAGAGTATTGTGCACTATACAGCGATTATTTTCCGTGGCTGGGAATCATTGAAGGGTGAGCTATAGAGTCAAGCACAGAGATGACGGAGCAGCAGCTCAGCTTGCAGTGTGTGGAGTGCAGTTCTCCCTGGAATGCTGCCATAACAACTCGCTGATGACAAGTGATGCTGCAACACAACCCCATGGATGGACGCTCCGTATTAGTGAAGCCCTGGGCTGTGTGTGCGTGCGTGTGCACGTGCGCGTGCGTGTGCGCGTGTGCGATCAGAGATTGGTCAGTAGTAGCATATGTCTATCCGCATCTGTTTGTTTGTGCGTATCTCTTTCTGTGTGCATGAATAAGGGCAGTGTGCCAGCAGCAATCCTGTGGTTGCACGCGCATTTGTACGATCACATCCATTGTGCTGTACAGTATGCCTAAACACGCACGCATGCAGGGCTGATAGGGAGTGAGGAGCGCGTCTGGAATCACTTAACCAGGGGGCGCGTACATTCCCGCACGTGGAATCATTCCTCCCAACAGGAGTGTCATTGTTTCCAAAGACAGTAGATCTTTCACCATGATTCAGGTAGCATTTTTTTCCTATGTAATTACTTTTTTTCCTGTCACACGTACAGATCTTTACAAAACTGGTTGGACAGTGTCCAGAGGAAAGTGATCACGGCTCTGATGTGAGAAATTAAAACTGCATTTGGAAAGCTGGGGAAACAAATGTAATAGCAGCATAATGGTTACTGCATTGTAAGAGGAGAGGCACGGTAGATGTTCCAACAGCAATCGCCTTCAAGAACATAATAGCCAAACATTTATATTAAGAGTATTTATTATAATGCATTTATGAATAGATACACATTGCTCAACACTGCTCGTATGGTGGTGTTGCACAAAAAATGCAGATATAGCCTGGCTACAACCTCAAGCTTATAGTTCTTAGATAACTTATATCTGCTTATAATTCATCATTTTATTATTTATTATCTAAAATGCTGTGTCAGACTTTAAATTAGCAAGCAGCCTATATGTGCTAAATTGTACCGAATTAAAATGGAACATTTTCAGGTTATTAAATCCAAAAGTCTCAAGTTTTAAGTTCTTATTAAAACTGACATCCTCAGCATTAAGACATTTGATATTAAAAACATATATATTTTGTGCGAAGTTAACAATTAGGCTACACTTAATACACGTGTGCATTATAATTTACAATTTACAATTCAGGCATTCAGCAGATCTCTTTATCCAGAGCGACTTACAGTAAGTAAGCATTACACTAACCATTGTTCTCCCTAATGGCTACAGATTATTTTCTATCTACAAAGTGCAGCACTGCCAACATTTCAAGAGGACGTAGCCCTGAAAATGGTGCAGACATACCTGAACATACCAGTGTATGTCTCTGTGTCACAGAGTCCATTGGGCAGTGACTCATAATAGTCATGTAGGTCTCTTGGTGTGGTGACACGGGCGGGCAGGGCAGCCACATACATAGCTGTCTGTGGTGGGCAGCGCTGCACTGTGAGCCCCGGAATAGATGTTTATTACTGGCCAGGAGGCCGGCTTAGCTCGCTAAATTGATGCTTTGGATCAAATATAACATTGAAAATCACATGTGTGCATAAACCGTGAAGCAAATACACACCCATCTATTCCCACACACACACACACATACACACACACACACACACACACACACACACACACACACACACACACACACACACACACACACACACACACACACACAACCGGGAGACACACGGACACACAACCGTGCATGTGCACAAACACAAACACAAACAAACATACTTGTGCATTGGCACACGCATGCACGCACGCATCCACGCAGACACACACACGCACGCACGCACACGCACACGCACACGCACACGCACACGCACACGCACACGCACACGCACACACACACACACACACGCGCGTGCGCGAATACAGAGTTAGAAGCTATACTTTCGAGGATCATGTTTAGATGTAAGTGGGTTAGAAATGTGGGACCGTTGTGCAGTTAGTTATAAAAATCACAGAGGTTAAGAGACAAGGGTAAAATGAGGTCTCACATTTAATTAAACATTTTTCACATCTAGAAGAATAAAGGAAAGAAAATGTCAACCACACAATAAAAAAAAAAGTCTAAGCCGTTTGTATCCGGCTTTCCTCCTTAGTTAAATAGATCCCATTTGTCAGAATAAAGTATCATCCTCAACAAAAGGTGGCATGGCTGTTGGTAGCCTGAAGGTTAAGCAGGATTGTGGCAGGAAGGAAGCTCCTTGGCTTGAATTCCTGAAATGTTTGTCTACTGCCAAAGTCCCCTTGAGGACAAAGACAATAGCAGTTAACAAGTTGTGTTTCCAGCTAACCAAAATAAACCACAACAAAAGTATATCGAGTCTGGAGATGCCTTGCATGCTGCAGTGTGGGCCCCAAACAATTTCATGTCAAGGACTCCCAAATTGATATGTACAGTATTTGGCTGCAGACCCCCCATTTGAAAAGATTTTGTTGCAGGGACCTTCATAAGAGATGATTTGTCAGCATTTATCAAGATTTGTCCAAAGAAATCGTGAGACGTTGTGAGGTTGCATATCGGCTATTTTCGAATAACCGAAATATAAAATATGCTCTTAAGTGTTTAAACTGTTCCTCATTTTGCTTGGGACCCCCTGGAAACCCACTTTGAAAACCACTCAAGGCTATAATGCACAGAAAGCAGCAAGCAGTATGAGAATGCGTCAGCGAGCCCAGAGACCTCATGGGCTGTATAAGCCTGACCACAGGTGTGACCTATGAGCAATCAACCACTGCTTCCTGTCTCCACTGGATGAGACTGCAACATAGAATTTGAACACGCAGAGCGAGATACAAGGTGAGAAAGTGAGGGAGGCAGAAAGAGAGGTGACCATAACTCTATTCAATGGTAGATGATTAGTTTTATATTGTGGTCCTTGCGGGTAGACAGTCCTGAAGTTCTGGGAATCGGAGGGTTGCTGGTTTGTCCAACGGTCCGCCCTTTATGTCAAAACTGTTCCTGAGCAATTAATGACCGGAGTACCCCAGGGGTCTATACAAGCCCCCCTCCTGTTTTCCCTCTGCACCAAATCTCTCGAATCTACCGAAAGTTTTATATATTATTTTTATATATATGTATATAAATATGTTTTTGCCAAAAATGTTCGCCCTAGAATCGGGACGCAAGGGTTCAAGTGGTTAACCGGACACATTTCACTTATGAATGTGCAAATGTGCAGTGACAAATTCCCCAACAACAACTTAAGGGGACTATTTATTTATTTATTCATACAATAGTCAAGCAAGGTGTTAAAGAAAAAAGTAGAAAAAAAGTATGGCAATGTTTGAGGGGATTTTCAAATTAGACCTGTTGAGCTTCACAGTTGAACTCTGATTGGAACGTTCTTGGAACCACCCGTCTCTTTTAAGCCGCCCAGACGACCGGCGCTGTAAGTAACGCGGTGGAAAAGGCTTGAGAAAGCGCTGCCTTGCTTGCACTCACTTAATATGACAAATGGACCAGTCTGCCCAACTATCAGTGCACTGTAATTGGAGGCATGAAGTCACATACATAGCTGTCGTATAACGGTAGCTGGGATAGGGAAACCGCTGCTCCTTACATCTCTCCAGTGCTGTGTGGTTTTGTCAGACGTGCTCAAAATATGCGCTACACACACTTAATAATGGTCTGGGCTTAGGTTTGGCTATCCAGCCATTTGGCTTGAGCTTTATCACACTCAATAAAAAAAAAGAGCAAACGCGACTGACTGACAAACCACTTTTTATTGCACTTTCAACGCCCATGCAACACCAAAGGTCTGGTGATTGTTGAAATCTGACCATTGTGTAAGAGATGACTCAAAGAATCTGAACAAATGTTACAGCTATACCCCAGATGATGACCTATGACCCCTGTTGCATATGATCCTTTGTAGGTCTACAGCACAGCAAACATCTACTCCTTTTCATACAGTGCACAGTAAATTCCTTAGTATTAAAGGGGAACATTTAATTAGCAAAATTGCTAATTGTAAATTCATATTATTATCATAAATGATATTATAATTGACTTTCAAGGCTATCTCACCATATTTAGTTTTGTCTCATCAATGTCTGTTGACTGGCAGATTTGAGACTAGCTTGCAGAAGTATTCTACATGTTTTTCTTTTAAGTGCCTATGGGTTGATAGATAGATAAATAGACAGACAGACAGACAGACAAGACAGACAGACAGACAGGCAGACAGACAGACAGACAGACAGACAGACAGACAGACAGACAGACAGACAGATAAACAAAAAAAAAACATTCTCACCACAAACATATTTGGTGGCCACCCTGTAGTAAGTCTAAGGACCCCCCCCCCCCACAGGGGTCCAGACCTCATGTTGTAAGACCCATGCTGTAAAGTGTTTGTTCAGTAACAGCTAGGGGTCTCCCAATCTCTTCAGCCCTTTAGTAAACATAAAACAGCTCTGTGGCCTTGTGGCTAGAATGTCCCACTGGCCGAGACCGGCGGGTCACAGGTTCAGTCTGCGGCCGAGTCATACCAAAGACTATAAACATTTTAAACCAATGTCTCCCTGGTTTGTGCACTCGGCATCAAGGGTAGGATTGGGGGTAAGTCCCTGTGACATACTAACGTCATGTCCAGGAGGGGGTTGCTTGTACATAAAAGCTGCCTCACGCCACGGAAACAGGAGATAGGATCCTGACCGATGATGGGCCACATGGCTCAGGAACTGTTGGTTCCTAAGGCTACTATTTATTTACATCCTTGGCCTACTGATGGAATGCGCAGGAAATTTGGCATGGATCCATTACGTTTTTTATTTTGGACCTTTATTTTTGTATTTACCTAACCAATTATCCAACCAAGAGAGAGAACGCATGCAGGATACAGGATGTATTATCTTTGTGAGGTTCTCTCTTCTGATTGTATAAATTTGGTATCCTGACTGGAAAATGTTTTTCTGTTTACTAAAGAGCTGGAGAGAGTAACCCCTGTTACTGAACAAACACTCTACCAATGATTAGGCTACTGTGGAATAATCCATGATTATGAAAGATAACTGTGTATTATTATTGGTGCTAAAATAAGGTGCTGTAATTGTTCCTGCAGGAGTTCTATTTAAGTCTGACCAAAAGCCCACTGTAGACTCCCTGCTGTGCGAAGAGCCTCAAAGGAACCTCGCATTCTTAGGCGGGGGTAGCTGCTAGATAAGAGACAAAAGCTTTGTGTGAGAACAAAGCAACTGGTTTAACTGCATAATGCAGACTGGGCTGCTGGCAACAGGAACTGGCAGCAAAAGCTAGGCCTTGTGGGTAACCGGAACTTTCTGTTGCTAGAGGCGGACCTTGTGTGAGAAGTTGATAAATTAGGAAGGTCTCAGAACAGAGACTCAGATTCTAATAAGTAACTATGCCATGGGTTGTCCCTCGAATATGGGTTCTTGAGTGACCCATTGATCATCTGGAAGAGAGTGGAAAGTCAATAGTAAGTAAAGCATTGTAAATGATTGTATGTTTGATGTGTTCATAATGGGATGAAGTCATATCTTAATACTGTGAATGTTCTGTGCTTGTTTTCTCTCTTACCAGGTTTTATTACCTATTTACCTAAATGTATTGTATGTGTGATTAGTAAAATAAACCACCTTAAAAGACATTTGGTTTGAGTAATGCCTTAGACTCACTCCTCTTCTCTCTGCCCTTTCATTTGGGCTTAGTAACCGTTGTTTAACTCTGCACAAAGCAGAAAACTAGGTTGGCTATAAAAGTGAACAGTAATAAAACTATTCTTATGCCCCCGGAGGAGGCATTTTGAGTCAAAGTAGAATTACCTAGATTAAACTGTAGTGTCTCTTAAGAGAGACATCTATGAGTTAAGTTGATTACCGTGTTATCATAGGGATAACACAGTAATAAAACTATCGTAATCTCCGGAGGAGATTAGCTAGAGTTTAAGTGATTAAACTGTAGTGTCTCTTAAGAGAGACATCTATGAGTTTAAATTGATTAACCGTGTTATACGTGGTATAACACAGTAATAAAACTATTTATGCCCCCGGAGGAGGCATCTATGAGTTTTAGGCAGAATAGCCGTGTTATACAGAGGTATAACACAGTTATTGAACTCTGCTTATTACACAGTAATAAGACTGTAGTGTCCCCGTGGGGGACATCTCAGAGTTAATAAGCGAATGACACAGTGATTGAACTCCGCTTATTACAGAGTTATTAAACTATGCTGGCTTTTAAAGGCCTTCAGAGTTTAAGTATTAATTACATAGTAATTGAGTGTTACAGAGTAATTAAACAATTATGAACCCTTGGAGCCTATGTGAATCTAGAAAGGTATTAGGTCAGTCCTGTAAGCGGATCACATAATTGTATAATCCTGCCAATAGTCTGATGGTGAAAAGGAACCATTAGAGGCTGGATTTATGTGTGGTATCTAGTGAGATAACATAGCATAAAAATCTCCTATAGTCTTAGGAGGAAAGACGCACTGCCTCTTTAAGATGAGAAGTGAGTCGTAACAAAATAAAATACTTATTAGCCTGGTTATGGGACAGGTTTAATATAGGTTTTATCAGCACCAAAGGTGTCGGTGTGGGACAAGGAGTCTCCGACAGTCACAGCACAAAAGAGAGTCATCGAATCCACGGAGGCGGAGGACACAGAGCCGGCGGCCTACAGCGTGACGCAAGGACCGAGGCATTGAATACTGTATGGGCCTACGAGGAGCCTACCGGGGAGAGACTCAACCAGGTGCTATGAACAAAGCCCTACAGTTTGCGAAAACTGTGGAGAAAAGACTGTAGATTTGAGGATGCTGCGTGCTAACAGATTCTATTGTCTGAGCTAAGGATAAGGAGCTGAGGGAGAAGCTAGAAGCTAACCACAGGTTATGTAGCTTTAGGCTACCGTTAAAAGTTTGATTAGCGTACCAGAGGGGGTGGGGGTTGCTACCAGCTAACTTTTCCATTGTCTAGCATAGTGCTAAGCTAACAGCCACTGGGAGGGGGTGGGGAATTGGCTACCAGTAATTCAATGTTTAACCAGACTTTATGATAGACTGGTACTGTGAGTAACTAGATGATTAGTGTACAAGAACAGGGGATCAATGGTAATCATTGTGGGTTAAATACTAGAATGTACTTTGGTAGAGCAAAATATATCCTATCCAGTATTAATTAACAAAATTAACTAATGTAAGTAGACCATTAAAAGGCTTCTTGCATAGAATGCTAATAGGGTGGGTGCTATTACAGGTTAAAGACAGTGTTAATTAATTATTGTTGTTATATAGCTAAAGGCTGAACAATACTACTAATTGCTGAAAATACAATTGCTGTCACAGCCCATTGAATTAAGATTAACTAAGAGACCTTATACCCAAACAGGGGAAATGGCAGATTTAGCTGATTTGAGGGAAAGGTTGAGAGCAGCACAGTCAGAATTTGAGGTAAGAGCAGTAGAGGCAGACTTTCTGAGCAAGGGGCGAGCTCCTGATGAATATGGCTCAAAGGAGCTCCCAAAGTGTAAGGCAGCTCTGACAGTCTTTATGGAAAAAGCACAGTCTATATCCAATATCTTTCGGGATCTACCGACAGGAGAGATAGGTCACGCGTACAGTTGGCTCCAAGTAGAAGCAATTGAAATTACCCAGATTACTTTTGATTCTGAGCGAAGTGCCCGTCGTGCCGACAAATCTGAGATTAGCAAGATAAGGGAGACCTGTCGGCTGGTCTGGGTTGAGGCAGAGAGGACACTCCAGGATGAGTATGGGTCCCGCTTCACACAGACTGAAGTGGGGGTCTGGGTTGAGACAGAGAGGGCACCCCAGGATGAGAGAGGGTCCCACTTCACACAGCCCCCAGTGAATCCACATTCCCCTGCTGTGAGGGAAGAGCCATTGTCTAACCCCACAGAGATAGCAGCTGAGCCGGTCGTACCTGAAGAGGGGGTTGGAATCACCAGTCCTACAGATGAGCCAGTCGTAAAGGACAAAGCAGCTGAAGGAGGTGAGACTGTAACCCCTACAGATACAGACAAGCCGGACGCTGCTGTGGGGGAAGGGCAAATGACTATCTCCACAGATAAGGCAGCAGATTCGGTCATAAAGCAGGAAGCAGACCACGCTGCAGAGGGGGGTAGGAAGGTCACACCTACAGATGGATCAGCTGGGCCAGCAGTCCTCAGAGTGAAACCAGATGGCATCACTACTGCAAGGGACAACGCAGAGACCCCTTTCCACGCTCCGAGGGAGGCAGAGACCCCTTTCCACGCTGCTCCGAGGGACCACGCGGAGAAGGAGGTCAATCCTGAGGAAGTAACTGCGGAGAACCAGTCACTGGAGATCGAGAGAGCAGATTCGATGGACAACGCGGCGGAGGGATATCTGCTCATCACGACACGCAGGGAAGGCGCCGAGGAGGTCGTGACGGCCGGCGGAGAGGAGCCATCGGCGGCGGGGGAGGTGCCACTGGAGATCGCGAGAGAAGCGAGAGAAGCTGCAGGGGAGACCCCATTCCACGCTGCGATCGAGAGAGCAGCTGCAAAGGTGCCACTGGTGATCGATGGAGCTGGACCTGGGGACGAGACGCCTGCGGAGGAAGCCGAGGGGGATCGACCAGAGGGAGCCAACGTCGCAGATGAGCAGACCGCCAGGGAGGCAGCTTCAATGGACGTCGCCACGGCGGTGAAAGTCTTCACCAATCCACTCGACGCAGAGGGGAGCCAGTCACTGGAGGTCGCTGAACCAGGAGAGAAGCCGGCGAGGGCGTCAGTAGACGCCGCTGCTGCGACGGACGTCGCCGCCAGCCCACTCAACACGGAGAAGAAGGGATCCGAGTCGCCTGGCAAGGGTGGCGTTCGCTCCAAGGGCCCGTCTAAGAAAGGTGGCAGGCAGATGGCCCAAAGCAGACCAGTCAGGCCTGTCAAGGGTGGCGTTTGCTCCAAGCCCCTGTCTCACAAAGGTGGCAGGCAGAAGGCCGAAAGCAGACCAGTCAGGCCTGTCAAGGGTGGCGTTTGCTCCAAGCCCCTGTCTCACAAAGGTGGCAGGCAGAAGGCCGAAAGCAGACCAGTCGGGTCTGTCCGAGATCGGGGGCTGGGCGCCTATTCAGCACCCCCAAAACCCCTCAGAAGGAAGTCTGAGTGGGTGTGGTCCCTGCGAGCGCCCGCTCGGAAAGAGAGGGGCGGAGTGCTACGTCAGGTCATTTCAGTTCTTACCGCCAGGATCCAGGCAAAGAGAATGCTTCGTCCTGGTGGGGCTGGAATAACTAGAAGAAAAAAGGTGAAGATTAAAGATACACTAACAATCCCTTCTCCACCCTCGAAGGAGGGGAAGAGGGCCACCAGGTGGAGCAAAGCCCCACGCTCTTTCTTGGCAGCGGCCGAGAAGAGCCCCCAGTTGGATGTTGCTAAAAAAGCAGTTCCACTGGTGGCTGGTGGTGCCAGCAAAGTGACGCTGGCGAACGAACTGACATTTGCACTGCCACCCTCAGAGTAAGGGGGCAGTGCAGATGGAAAGGTCCATGAGAAAGCGGCATGGCAGCTGTGACTGGCTAGACAAGGGTTTAGGCCTTTGCAATAGGCTTGACTAACAGGTCTATCCAGTTATTAGCTGTGGACAGTGGTACGCAGTGCGGACAATAAGCGAAAAAGATGCCAACGTGGTGTCTAAAAAATCGAAATGTCTTATTTGAGCGACTGTTTACTTAGGAATTTCGAGAAATATTGTGTAAATGAATGTATCATTTGTAGTGTTTACGATATTACCAGAAGAAATAACTTGCATAATGAAATGTATTAATTTACTGCCGACAATATGCCACTAAGTCAAAATGCAACAATAATTTGGAAGGTTCTTCCATGCAACAAAATTATTCTTAACTGATGTTAACTCATGATCTGAGTAATCAGGCCTTTTTGAATTGCTAATTTGTTGATTGTATAAAAAGCATTTTGGGATGTGGGCTAGAAGTTTAAATGCAGAGTGAAGTTTCTTAAAGGTAAGATTGTAGATCAGCCATTTTAAAATCTTTTAAACCCTTTAACCAAGTTACTATGTCAATTGTCATGGCAACATGCCCTAAATAGGACATTGACTTACTAGGGAAAAAAGTGGGAGAAGAAAAGTTTTCCAAAACAATTTGAATTACTAAAAAAGTTTAAAGATTACAAATTGAGAAAGTTAAGTTGAACTGTAAATTATTCCAAAATATGGGTTTAGAGCCACTTAAAGACAATGTGTGAAAATTGTGTTGAGAATGTAACCTGTATGAGTGTGGGATCAGAGCAGTTTACAGAGATGAAATCGAACTTTTCCGCCATACTTTCGCCAAATACTGACCTAAGCCATGATTTAAGAAGCCAAAAAAGCTCACAGTGAATGGTGGTAGTAGAGGTTGGTTGTGAGAGAACTGAACAGGGTTCAGTTATCACAGGTGGCAGGTGTGGAATAATCCATGATTATGAAAGATAACTGTGTATTATTATTGGTGCTAAAATAAGGTGCTGTAATTGTTCCTGCAGGAGTTCTATTTAAGTCTGACCAAAAGCCCACTGTAGACTCCCTGCTGTGCGAAGAGCCTCAAAGGAACCTCGCATTCTTAGGCGGGGGTAGCTGCTAGATAAGAGACAAAAGCTTTGTGTGAGAACAAAGCAACTGGTTTAACTGCATAATGCAGACTGGGCTGCTGGCAACAGGAACTGGCAGCAAAAGCTAGGCCTTGTGGGTAACCGGAACTTCCTAATGGCATATAGAGCTGTAATATGTTTTTGTCTTGTTTATTTGTGAGCTTGTAGATTGGCTATTTATTTTTGCTGTATGTTCACCCCCAGAATATGGATGCTATAGGGTTAATTTAAAGGTATATAGGGTAAGTGATTTTCTTTGGTTAAAATAAGTGTTAAATAGCTCTATATTCTGATAGTACTCATTGCTATAGAGTGTTTGTTCAGTAAAAGGAGTCTCCTTGTCTCTCCAGCTCTTTCTAAAACAGAAAATGCATTTTTGTTTCAGTTTCAGTTTTATTTCCAATTTTATCCAATCAGGATATAGATTAAACAAGTGAAATTGGAAGTGATGACACCAAGAAATGAGCATGCAAAATTGGAACTGGAACACTATAAAAATGAAGCTTAAAAATGGGTACTTTCTCCTGATTGGCTGAGATTTTGACACCTACCGGAAAATGTATTTTCTGTTTATTAAAGAGCTGGAGAGACGGGGAGACATTTGTTACTGAACAAACACTCTATAGCAATGATTACTATCAGAATATAGTGCTTTAACCTTTTAACAAAATACTTTTTGTTTTAACCCAAAAATATCACTTACCCTACCTTTAAGTGAGTGGCAGGTGAAAAGGCAGATACTGTACAGACAGTCTGGGGGAGGGGGGCAGGAGGAGGGGGGGGGACATATGGGACGAGTTCAAGACCCAGTTCATCCAGGTGCCAACCATAAGACTGCTGAGCATACATACTGTGGAGGTCCCAGCCAAAAAGCCCTCCCGTTGCTAAGTTTAGAGAGTCAATAAACTCACTGACCACTTCCTCAACTGCCCCCACGAAGTCACGGGGCACAAAATTAGAAACTTCCCATCGCTTTGCTTCACGAGGTGAACTTAATTCAGGGCCAGGGCCACTCTTTTGATTGTGGGCTTGTTTTTGCTGAGCAATAGAGGAGGACTCCCACAGAGCGATTACCCAACAGAGCCCCCTAGTGTCGGAAATGTACAGGTGCAATCCCTGGACGGTGATGATGGCAGCATTGTTTAGTGGATCCTTTAAAGGAGCTGTGGCATTTTAGGATGCTTTGTGGTCCTCTCTCTCTCTCTCTCTGTGATTACGGTACGTTTCATAAATAGACAGAGAGAGAGGGAAGAAAAGGACATTTAGGGAAGTAGTGACGAGGGGAGGGAAAGAGAATGGAAAGGACGGGGTGGATGCGGTGATATCCTCACTCGAGCGTTAACTCTCACAGCTCTGCATGGAGATCCTAATTTGATTTGGCGAGGAGCAGAACTTTCCAGAAATGCCTCAGTGGAACAGCTCCAACAGTAACTTCCTGGATATTCTACAGGGCCTCTATGTCTACATCGACGTCTCATACCCGAATGTATAGTGTACGCAGGGCAGTGTGTGTGTGTGTGTGTTGGGGGGGGGGGGGGGGGGGGTTACAGGAGATCACATCAGGAGATCACATCACATCACATGTAATGTGATGGAAGCTAAGAGAAGTTATTCAACCGTCATCTCTTTTTTGTCAGTTTTTCCACACATAGCCTAAGCATTTACAAAGTACAGAAAATCGCAGATCTACAAGCTCGCAGCGTATCGCGATTCGATACATTTCAGAATTGACCCTAACATAAAAACACAATTGCATACGGTGCAAGTATACAAATACCCGTACATTCATACACAGATAGGTTGCTCACCCTCTCCCACTACCAACCATTATTCAACCATAAATTACAGTAGGGTACAATACGATAGCCAGGATAATGAAGATAGGCCAAATCAAACACATACATTGTGCAGTTTGAAGATCTTCAATTTTTGCTAGTTGTCATAAATATAGGGTTTAAGTGGTTAAGTCAGCTCTATTTTGGTTTAAGCTTCAAATGGTGAATCTTAAATACGTAATATTATAATTAATAGATACATAAACCATTTTGTGTGGTCATCTTGTTTGAAAGATCAGTACATCACGATTAACACTCACATATACGCTAGTTACACATAACACTCACACTCTCACACAGAGACAAACATCCATTCCCAGAGCAGCACATACATACATACATAGGTTCCTAATATATGTATCAGTGCAATTCAGAGAGACAGAGGCATTTATCATCAGGCAGGCCAAGAGAAACACCAGAGCAGATCATTATTTTAGCTGTGTTCTTGTCTCAACCCTGCAGTTTTATTAGCTGAAAACGTATGTGTGTGTGTGTGTGTGTGTGTGTGTGTGTGTGTGTGTGTGTGTGTGTGTGTGTGTGTGTGTGTGTGTGTGTGTGTGTGTGTGTGTGTGTGTGCGTGTGCGTGCGTGCATGCGTGTGTGCGTATTCGTGTGCATTCCTGTCTTCCCAATATATGTCCCTGTTTGTATTTTAAGGTGCCTACTCACGTGCCAGTGTGCAGTGTTTGTATATTTTGGATTATACAAACGTGTGTGTGTATTTGTGTGTGTTTGTGTGCGTGTGCGCGAGCGTGTGTGTTTGGCTTAAGCTTGGGCCAGAGCGTAAAACACAGGATATGAGATGGTCCTCCAGAGTAAGAGGAGGGGGAGACGTGGACTGTCCCCTCTCATTCTGACACACACACACACACACACACACACACACACACACACACACACACACACACACACACACACACACACACACACACACACACACACACACGCACGCACGCACGCACGCACGCGCCCGTTGGAAGTTTGAACAAGATTGCAGCATGCTACAGTAAGTGGCCCTTGACCTTGTTGAGCTGCAAGGTGAGGGTCAGGGACCAAATGTGGCCTCTAGTAGACACACATTTTCACACCCCCACAAAGTTGGCAGTGGCAGTCAGCAAACTCAGCATGGAGTTTCTTTTCTAAAACAACACTGACAAAAACCTTGTTACTGCAGCAGTAAGAAAGCAAGTCCTTTTCAGATGGAATGTGACATTAATTAACAGCAGAAAGAACATTCAAACAAACAAACAAAGAATGAACAGCCAATGTAAATTGTACAACAAATGTACAACTAACGTACAGCTATTTAATGTACAACAAATTATGTAGGGTTTAATTGGTTAAACCATGTTATTCATTTTCATACCAGCACGCATCAGTTTTTAAAAATGGA
Organism: Gymnoscopelus braueri; assembly: GCF_963280865.1. NCBI lineage: Eukaryota > Metazoa > Chordata > Actinopteri > Myctophiformes > Myctophidae > Gymnoscopelus > Gymnoscopelus braueri. The sequence continues at coordinate 14,412,289 of NC_137611.1, forward strand.
ATATAGTTCTGTGGATTGAAAATCCAGGGCCGTATCAGAGCCACATCAGGGCCATCACAGAGCCATACAGAACCACATCAAGGCTGTATCACAGCCATATCAGAGCCGCAATCCAAGCCATATCAGAGCCATATCAGAGCCGTATCAGAGCCGTATCAGAGCCGTATCAGAGCCGTATCAGAGCCGTATCAGGGCCGTATCAGAGCCGTATCAGAGCCGTATCAGGGCCTAGGCCAGCCAGGCAGAAGAACTGGAGCTTGGGCGTGAGCTGGTTTACGTCACAAATTAATTAACTTACAGTTGCTAATTTCACTCTCCTATGGTGAGGAACCCACTTACATAAACTTCAATACATTTAAATGTACGAAAATATATGGGATTATCAAGATTTATGTCAGATTGACCTGCTGCCTGCTACCAGCTCTCAGTTTTTTCTTTTTAGTATCATTTATCATATATCATATTTTAATGTGTTCAATGTTCATCGCATGTCATTTGAAAATGTACAATAATAAAAAATAAAAAGGCCATTGAGAGAGGATTATGGGTATGACATAAGGCTTTTTTTCTTGTTTTTTTTACACAGTAAATTCATTTTTACAGACAATGTTCTATTTTTCTCTGAGAGCATTTGAACTAATAGATGTTGAGTAGTAACTACAGAGTGGAGTCTTCCACAAAAACCATCATTCATATTGCATGAGTCCCAGCTTGGTTGATGCTTTCCAGAGCAGAGTTTGTGTCTCTGTGTGTGAGTGTACGTGCGTATATTTCCGAAAGCATACTCCATTGAAAATACCTGATGTACAAGCTGTGAGCTTGTAGATCGGCTAATTCTGGACGTGGAACGTAAGACCGCCATAAAATGGTAAATGGTGCATTTATATAGCGCTTTTTATCCAAAGCTCTTTACATAGATTGTGCATTTCATTCACCCATTCACACCGATGGCAGAGGAAACCATGCAAGGCACCAACCTGCTCATCGGGAGCAATTAGGGGTTCAGCGTCTTGCTCAAGGACACTTCGACACTAACTCGCTCTGCCGGCCACTCTACCCCTGAGCCACTGCCGCCCCCTGAGCCCCTGTGCCACTGCCACCATACAAAGGAGTACAAACCAGGCTTAAGTCCAAGTGTGTGTGTTTGTGTGTGCATGTGTGTGCGTGTGCGTGTGCGTGTGTGCCTGTCAGAGTTTGAAAGACACAGAGAGGGAGAGAAATAGGAGACGAGACAGTGGGAAAAAAAAACTGAAAAACGTGGATGGTAAAATAGATAGAAGGGGAGGGATGGGAATGCGAAAAAGTCACTCAGCAACGTGAAGGGCATACAAATAAGTCCAAGTGAATAGATTACCGTCTGAATACCATGTCCATTTTCATTTTTATTTTACACACTGTTCCCTGCCCTGACCTTCCTTCATTCTCAGGCCATTAGGGGTTCAGATTGCCATTGTGAGAGTAGCCTATACCTCATGTGTCCATATCCCTCCTGAATCATTCCCCCCATTCTCTTTTTACTATTCTCTCCAATATGCCCACATTGCAAAAAAAAACGCTGCCACTCTTCTCCTGAGCAGGACAAAATCGCAGGAGCTAGGCGCTCACTGGTAATGAAAACATTCATGCTGCCCTACCTTAAGTCCATCACCAACCCCCTCCTTGACCGTCAACAGTTTGCTTACAGAGTAAACAGCTCAGTCCAGGAGGTGGTAAATCCGTGCCTTCACCACCTCTTGCAACACATTCCCTCCAACGCCGACAGTACCGCATGTCAGGATCTTGTTGTTTGTCGGTCTCTGGTCCGCTTTCAACACTATTGTTTTCCCGTAGCTGCTGCACAGCAAGGTAAACCAACAAGCTGGACCCACCAACACCTGTCATTGCATCACTATCTTCCTGACAGGAAGAAAGCAATTTGTGAGGCTTAGGGCCTGAGGCTATCCGAAACCGTGTCCATCAGCACAGGCGACCCACAGGGCTGTATTCTCTTAACCGTGCTTGTACTCAATTTACACAAATGACTGTAGGCCTATACCTCCAGACACATGAAACAAAATCATGAAGTTTGCAGTGTACTGGTACACTGTGTAGGCTATTAACTACATTATTTCAGAGTAGATTTTCAACTCTTTAACAGGGATATTGTCTGGACTCTTGTTTATCTTGTAAAAGATATGTCCTGCCTGTAAAATTGGCAATTGGATCAGGAGGTGAAACCACTTTTACTCAGGATTAGTTATGAATTGACACACTTTTCTGTGAATTTCAGGGAGTAGTGTTTCAAAAATAGTGATTTAGCACAAAACTGGGTTAAGCACATTACAATATGGCATCAATGTCTGTCCTTCACTATAGCCTACTTGACTTCCTCTCTGTCTACATGTTTATTCATCTGTGTTTGTATCTCTCTCTCTCTCTCTCTCTCTCTCTCTCTCTCTCTCTCTCTCTCTCCCTTCTGTTCTCTCTCTGTCTCTCTCACGCACGCCCACTCTCTCTTTTCTTTCTCTCTGAGAAAGAGAGCTTTGTTTCTTAATTAATACTCCATGTGTTTGAAGCAAGGCGAAGGAAGCAAAGTGTCAGTAGAAGTCAAAAGATTTATAGTTGAATACATCCCCCACATAGACCATCAGTTACACAACTACTTACTACATATTTACTTTTCCTGTGTTGCTTGTGTGGGAGGTACTACACAATGTTTTTATATGCCCCCCCCCCCCTTTTCTTTTTCTTTTCTTACAGTGATTCATAAGTATTACTGACTAATACATGGATTAAGGGGGATTTCTCAAGGAACAGCACAGGGATGTATCAGTGTCCCATGACTGAAGTCACTTGCATAGGCCTGATTTCAAATGTCAAACCAAATGCAAACAGACACTGTGCTTTTATCCTGGCCCTTATTACGTGCCGATTGACTTGACACTTGGTGGGTGTATTGCTAAGGACCCAAGGAAGCGGTGCGTTGGGGGTGAATTTGATCGGATGTGCCGTTCTCCAGAACTGTCTCACTCCGTACAGGTATGTGTTCAGATAGGCGGGCACGCCTCGAACGGGCACTGCACTAGTTTAACAAATGTACTGTATGTACAGATTCATGGTATTGTAAGGATGAACGGTTCTTCATGATATAAAAAGGACATACATACACACACACATACACTCATTCATTCATTCCTGGAATGTATAAATAGATGAGTACCCAAAATCTGCATCATAACATAATCCATACTCGAACATGTTGAACCACAAAAGGAATGTCAAGGCAAGTTTATTTGTATAGCACCTTTCATAGACAAAGACATTTCAAAATGCTTTAGGCTAAAGCATTTTGAAATGTCTTTGTCTATTTACTGTACATAAGTCATAGAAATAATTTAAAGACATAAAGACATTTAATAGAAGGAACAGAACCTTTTGTTCAGATTGTTCAGATGTATCAGGAGTATTGTATTGTGCATGTAAGAGCATGTTATACTCTGACCAATCTGGGAACGCATGAGAGTTCAACCCACACTCCAAGTGGGACTCTAATCCCCTGAACAAGCGTTTACTCATAAACTCATCAGGACCACAGCCTCAATGGTAGGTTGGAAGGTTGTTCAGGTTCTCTAACCTCAACACAGTTCATAATTCTGGTTGTCTTTTCTGTCTACACCTCAGTACTCCATCAGAACCGACAATGCATCAGAAACAAACTCAAGTAGTCACAGTTGGTGCAAGTCTCAGATGTGATAACTAAACGCTGCCTCGCCATGTATAATTTGATCAAGGTAGTAGCTAGCATGCTAAAGCAATGGAGCTTTGCACAACCAGAACATGAGGTTTCGTAACAGACCTCCACTCTAAGGAAGTGCACCTACTCTGCATCCCATGAAGCATATGAGTCTGTGCCAGCGCTTTGGAGGGAGGTAACCGTTGGCTACCGTTATGGCAGAGAACGCCCGGGGAAAGCAGCCAGTCGAAGACAGGAACTTGGATGGGCCTGGAGGTGCTGCGAATATACAGTTTATGATTGAAAACAAATAAATTCCGCAGACACCAAATCACGGCTGCTAAGCGTGTTTATACAAAGGCTCATTAAGAGCGCAGAAATCGGGGCGAGGTTTACAGCCAACCTCTCCCCTTCTCCTGATGCCAAAAATACAACCTGTGATTATTTCACGTGCTTTTTTTTAAGTGTACGTTTCTCAGACCTACAGCACTGCACCTTTGCCTTTTAAAAGCCAGTTACTATTTTCTCTTTAGGTGGGGAGTTTTTTAAGAACTGGTTTCTGCGCTGCTAGGGTGCCTCCCTGTGCCACAAGACACAGACATCTGTCTAGCATATTGCCACGGTGTACCAAGGATGTTCATCCTGTTACATCTGGGGAGCGTTTTTCAGGCCCCATGCACTTCATGGCTGCCAATTAAAAAGCCCAGATATTTCCCGCGTCACTGTTATGGGTTGATATGGGTAAAAATAGCACCGGCGCCTATCACTCACTGTTTGTTCAATAAACCTCTAGTGCCGGTGCCATCTTCCTAGCCGAGAGCGAGATAGACACCCTGCCGTGTGCGATCTGAAGAATGGTATCAGAGAATTCCTCTGATCTTCCCAGGGCCAACAGGCGGGGGCCAGTGGGTTCAGAGGAGACACTATAACGCGCTTTCGGGTATTAGGCAGCCGCAGAACCTTGTTATTTGAAAAGATGGCCGGCCTTCACTCCATCCCCAAACTCCCACCTCCCCCACTTCCCTTCCATCCCCTCCCTCTGTGGTGGAGCGCAGCAGAGCACTGGAAAAGTAAGGAAGAGAGAGAGAGAGAGAGAGAGAGAGAGAGAGAGAGAGAGAGAGAGAGAGAGAGAGAGAGAGAGAGAAAAAAGTCTGCTTCTATACCTCAAAGCCAGCAGTGATATCATGGAAAAGACGCAGCGTTCTGAGCAGCACAGAGCAGCTTGACAGTCCCGACAGGTGTGGGAAAGACTCAAAAAAGGATTGTGGCTGCTTTGGTTTTTCAACAGACACCAGCCTCTAAAAAACCCGAAACGGCTCATACTGTACTGTAGGGCTTATGCTCGTATGAGATTCATGGCGTATCCTCCCCTGAGCGAACAGAGTTTTTTAGTTTATGTTCTTCTGACGCATGTGAATTCCATCCGGGCATATAGCTATAGCTTCACCGTGGCCTCGTTGTTCATACGAGTTTGTTTTCGGGAGGCGATGTTAGGCTACAGCTAGATGGAGAGAAAGAAAGAAAGAAAGAAAGAAAGAAAGAAAGAAAGAAAGAAAGAGAGGATAGATAAACACGGGTCCGACTGTAGACCTGGCGTTCCGGTGCAGCCTAAAGGCCGGAGGAAACTCAACACCTCTCAATTGGCTGTTATTGCAGTGTGGATGGTAACAAATGTTTAAGGGTAAGAGAACCTACACTAGAAGAAACAACTGGTACAGGGGTGCTGCTCGGGAATGTTCCTTTCAGTAAAAAGAAAGAAAAAAAAACGCAAAAAAACCTGTAGCTCAGCTTGCGACCATAAAAGCAAAGCTCTCATTTCCCGCTGACTACTGTGAAAGAGGATCATAAAATTGACTCCATCTGTAATTTTACGGTTAACTTTCCAGCCACCAAGAGAACTCCGGCATTCCTACTATTAGGTCCTATTGAGATTCACTTCATGGCTTCCGCCACCACATAGAAGCAAATATCGCCAATAAGATGCAGTGAGAGATAAAGAGATGCAGTGAGAGAGAGAGAGAGAGAGAGAGAGAGAGAGAGAGAGAGAGAGAGAGAGAGAGAGAGAGAGAGAGAGAGAGAGAGAGAGAGAGGACAGTCAAAGGTGGAGAGACAGATAGGGCTGGTGTGACACGCAAAAGAATAGTGTTGTGGATACACGGCTCTGTTAACTCGAGTCCAGCGCCTCCACATGGGACAGTGTTCCACTTATCACTGCAGTCCCCTTTTGATGTGGCTTATGTCTCCATGCAGTAAGATCATAGCTGGGAACACTTTGTATGTTTCCCATTACTGGATACATGTGTATCTGTAATTGTCTGAATGTGAGAAGCACGTGTGTGTGTGTGTGTGTGTGTGTGTGTGTGTGTGTGTGTGTGTGTGTGTGTGTGTGTGTGTGTGTGTGTGTGTGTGTGTGTGTGTGTGTGTGTGTGTGCAAACTATATGCCTTTCAGAGTGGATTGAGAGCATGTGTGAGGCAGGAAAGTGACTGAGACAGAGACAAAAACACAGAGAGAGAGAGAGAGGGGGAGGGAGAGAGGGAGGGAAAAAGAAAGGGTCAATATGTGTGTGATTTCTCTGTTAAAGCAGGTTAACTATGTGTGTGTGTGTGTGTGTGTGTGTGTGTGTGTGTGTGTGTGTGTGTGTGTGCGTGTGCGTGTGCGTGTGCGTGTGCGTGTGTGTGTGTGTGTGTGTGTGTGTATACTTTTTTGACCGTGAGCCTTTCCCGGAGCACTTCCGCTACTGCGCTGTTATTCTTTGCAGCGAGAAGTTAAAGCTTTGCCCAACATCTGCACAACATATCATCACAGCGCGGGGAGAATACGACGTCAATACTTTCCATTGGAAGTGTCTGTAAATTTTTGCTTTATAGACATTCTCCCATGCACTGCATTCTGGTGTGTCTCGTTTTAAACTGAAAAGATCCCCTACACCGAACGCTATTCATTTATTTAAAACTTTAAAAAGCTATAAAGTTAATAATGCGGTTACATATTACATGTCAACACAGGGGACACCAGGGAGTAAGTTAATGGCATGATAGGCATCATTAAACAGAATGAAGTCCTCACAAGTTCCCATTAAAGTCGCTTTATTAGCGCCCAGTGAAATCACTTCTCTGCATATCTGTCTTCATATTGCTCTAGGCCGCTCTTCAAAATGAAAAACAACAAATGCTGTGCCAAAAAATGCATCCTTGCTTTTCACTATGATAGAGTTAGCAAGACAAAGAGTCTAAAGCAGGGGTCTTAAAATTGTTCAGGTCAAGGACCCCTTAGCTGAGAAACAGATGAAGCATTACATATTGTATAAAATTGTGTTTCAGATCAAACTTTTTCATAGATTTCATAGATAGTTTCATAGACTTGTTTGACAGCATTATCATCAGTGTTGTGTAGCTCTGTGTTGGATTCATGCTAATGTGTATTTTTGTATTTTACATTTAACCAGTTAAACCCTTTCTACTTTTATTAAGTGGTTTATGTAAAAACAAATGAAAAAAGGTCCTATTACACAAAACTTTAGTTTACTAAAACTCTGTAGTAACTCTGAGAACCCTCTAGGGGTTCCAGACCCCCTGTAGAAGACCCCTGGAAAGGCCTATGCTAGACTAGACAAAAACTCACCAAAATCACTTGGGTTCATCCTGCAATCTGCCATTTAGATTTTGAGATTTTTGAGATATTGTGTGGATTGAAGTGGAAATATTGGTCTATGGGTGGCGCTAGAGGAAAGTATCTTGGGTCACCAAAATCAGTATGGTTCATCCTTCAGGGAGCATGAACGTGCAAAACAAATTCCATAACAACCGAGCCGGTAGTTTTTGAAATAATGTTGTCTGGGAACCTAAATGGACCGACCAACAACACCATCTTCAGGGCCCCTCTGTTAGGGGGCTAAAAATAGACAAGATCCATTCCAGACAAGCCAACGCAAGACACAATAACACAACAGAATATATATGATATCCAATTTATGTTTGCTGTAAATTTGCTACTCCCTGTTGAGGATATTTGAGGATTTCCACAAAATGACAAGGTTTGGATATTAAAAGACGTGATACTGTGCAGCATTGCATGTTAAATCAAGCGCTGCATGATCTGTGTCTGTAATATCATGAAGGTTCTTTCACACGGGGAGCGTTTGAAATGACTGGTGATTTGTTTTCAATGAGAGGCGAGTGTGCAGCTGAGTCGGCTGAAGCGGACTTCACAATGCTCAGCACGGTGACTCGCTCGCCTTACAGCTCGCTCAGCGGTGTCTCTTGTGGCTCAAGTCCGCTTTAGACGGCAGGCCTCCGTCGTTTTAACAGTCTTTTTGCGGAATCATCTTGGGTTTGAGAACGGCACTTCCGCATTCCTGGAGTGCCCGGGACGCACCAGATCAATTGTTTGACACAGTTTGGGGAGTGTTGTCCAAATTGCACATGTTAGTGTAGTGTGACCGGCTAGCTATCTCCATACTGTAGACCGGCTATACAAGTGGGCGCACACTTGTATTTTGCACGACCACACGTCACTTCCACCCAGCTAAAGGGAGGATAGCAGTAGCCAATGAAAACGATGGGTGCCTGGTTTATGTGCAAAAGGCATACACACGTAGAATCGTGTGTTTCTATTCACATGAGGAGCGCGGTGTGACCCCGCGGATCCAGTCGAGTGCGCAGGCGCAGTGTCGCTCCCCCGTGCTGTGAAAAGACCTAAAATGCTGTTGAGGCTGTTTTGGCTGGGTTGTGCTGGATAGCTAATCCATGCACTGAGCTGTGTGCTGCACGGTGCACACCCACACACTCCGAACACGAGCCGTCTGGCTGAGGCACCGGTTCGGCCCCTAGGTGTGACAGGATGGGTTATGTACTGCTGCAGCCTACTGCACTGTACAGATTCTCGTCTGGTTGCCATGCTCCCTAGTTTTTCCCTGTAAAATCCTTAACTCTGGGAGTGTACATATGTAACCAAATGGACCCTTACGGGTCCATTTGGTTACATGTGTTACAAATGAACAGTGAGATTTCACTGCTCTCCTCTCTGTTTTTCCACTCACTCCCTCCTCTGTTTTTCCTCATTTTGTCCTGGACAACCCTAAGAACCCCCTTCCCTCTCTCTGGCTAAACCACTTTCTCTCCTTCTCTCTCTCTCTTTCATTCTCTACTTTCTCTGTCCCTCTATCCAACTCTCTTACCCACATTTTTTAAACAGTTAAAATCCAGAGCGCTCATTTGACTTTGAGCGTATTAAAAAAAATACTTTTGGGACCCAAATGGACCTTTTAATTTCTACACTCTCAGGAATCTCATAAAAGCATTCTCATAAATACACTCATAAATAAACACGTTTTAACTTTTTATTTTACTGTGAGCTGTTTTGCCAGGGAACACGAGACCCCTGCATGCGTACCCCCCCCTCCCCCCCCATTCCTTGCTTTCTCTCTGTGTTATCAGTCATAAATGTACATGGGACTGGAGCCTGCAAGCCACAGGGGGTTTTCGCAAGTTAACTTAAACATATGGCACTGTCTGAGATGTTCAATATTAACACACCGCTCACTCTCCCCGCGTGAGAGACCAAACTTCTTACCACTCATCCAAGAGGCAGTATAGTACCCGCTTAGCCACTTTAGGGATATTGGGCAGATGTGATAGTATATTGTATTGTATTGTATTTTTTATTGTATACTTTCAACCTGGCGTCTCTATTGTGGGCATAGTTGAACATTTTAAAACTAAAAAAAAAAGGGGGGGGGGGGTTGAATTTGCTATTTCAATTAAGAAGAAAACCGGGAATGGATCTTCAGATAATAAAATCTGAACCTGATTCCACTTTTTAATCAAGAAGATATCTCAGTAATAATTGTACTTACATCATGGCACGGTAACTACACAACCCTCTAAACTAACTTTCTCTCTTTCTCTCTCCTGTATGTTTTCCCTCATCAAACCACAACCTTTCTTCTCATTCTCTCTCTTCTCTCCTCCTTCTCTCCCACCTCAGACTGCCTCTACCCCCCCCCCCACCCTCATTTTACCACTTTCCCATGACAAAACCAGGGGCGGAGGATCAAATAACCGGCCTCTCTCTCCTTTCACCTGTGCTGCTGTGACTCTGGGCCATGAAAGAGGGCTTTGTCCCCCCCCCCCCAGCCGCCCACACCCCCAGACCCCTTCATCCTCTGAGGAGGTATGTCCTGTGTGTTGTCCATACAGGAAAAGGGCTTCCCTCTGCCTGGAATTCTGGTGGCCCTGGGGAACACCAGATGAAGCTGCTGCCGTCTATAACACTTCAACAACATCTCTCTCTCTCTCTCTCTCTCTCTCTCTCTCTCTCTCTCTCTCTCTCTCTCTCTCTCTCCACCCTGACAGCCCCTCCCACCAGGCATGCTGCTGCACCATCCAAGTGATTCACCAAATGTGGATTTGATAGAGCTAAAGGCTATAGTGCTGTCATGGCATTCTGGAATTAGTCTCGCATAGCCAGACAACTATTGCGCAATCTCTGAATGCTATATATATATAGCAGTGGTTCTCAAAGTGCAGTCCGGGGACCCCCAGGGGTCCTTGAGGGAGTTCCAGGGGGTCCCCACTACCCAGCTAAATGATAGATAGCTATGAACCAAATGGTCCCTTATGGGTCTGTAACTCTGAGAGTGTACAAATGGAACCAAATGGACCCGTAATGGGTCCATTTGGTTCCATTTGTACACTCTCAGAGTTAAATTAACATTGTTTTTTCAATAGAAATTGGGGTCCCCGAGATAGAAATGCCATTAAATGTGGGTCCGACCCGTATGCTAATGGGGGTCCCCGGCCTAACTTTTCAAATGGGGGTCCGCGGGCTAATAAGTGTCAATTTGGGGGTCCTTGACATGAAAAAGTTTGAGAACCCCTGATACATAGAGTCTGGAACTACATCTCTCTAAAGCCGAGAAAGGATGCTGTCATCTGTTCGTCCTTTCCGTTCACAAAAATATGTTTTAAAATATCTTTACTTTTTATTTTTGAATTTCCATTTCTGATAAGCAGCAAGCTATGTAGGATTACTCTGAAGGTCTTTTTGGTCTTTTTTTGACATCTTCTTTTCCCCCTTTTAATCAAAAAAGTAAACAAACAGATATGTTGTTGAGGGAATGTAAATTGGCAATACCAGATGCTGTATTCGGGGTCGATGTTTCACTTTGGCTTTAAATCTATGAAAGAAATCTGTGAAAGTCTGTCAAAAGAAAAAGTAAACATGTCTTCCAATCAGAATGGGAGACTTTGGATAAGGCAGCGCTTTTTCTCCATCTTTTTTAATAAGCCATCATTCATCATTTTTGTTTTTGAGAGCTTATATAATATAATAAAGGTGCTTAGATGCTAGTGATCCAGGTACTACAGAAAATAGGGTCCAAGTTATACTAATAAGTTTAGAGTTAGGGTCAGGGTTAGGATTGGGGTTAAGGGTTAGGGTTGTGAATAATGTGTGCTGTTTTGAGTATGAGGTAATGTCAACTTGACCTTAAACCATCACAGTAGAGCGGAAGGTCAAACGTCAGCCTCTCGAGGGAAAATGTTCAAAATGTGTCAAATGTCAGTAAGATAATTATCTCTATTTAGGCAACATGTGTTTTTCATGGATCTTCAGTTGAATCAAGAACATCAAACTACTAATTTATAGAACATCAAATAAAAAAGCAGCAGATTTGAACAAGACAATGACAATAATTTACAATGAACATAAAAAGTAAACATACTTTATATACCTGTATAACTTGGCTGAAAAGTAGGGCCACACATATTTATGTTCAACATTTCCCTTCAACAAAAAATGTCCTTATACAAACAAAACGTCTGCTTTTGAGGTGACCTCTTATTTCTATCCCACACTCATCATGTGCCATCGTGTCCAGTCTACTTTGTAGTTTGTGAGTGTTTCCACTATTAAGGTGTCTGGAGCACAGGTGGGTTCTCTGGAGGGAATGACCCGGAAACGAAACCAGGTCAGAGCTCCGTTTGACAGACCCACTGCAGGAGGTTGCCCCTCAAACAGAGACAAAAGGAGATGCTGTACATATACTTCATTGACCGGGGGCCCCCCCAGGGGTCAGTCAGTACTAGGCCCCTTCCAATTTTCCCTGTACACCAAATCTCTTTGATGAAAATAGCCAATTTACAAGATCACATGTCACATTGACAAAATAAATGATCTAAATCTCATAATCAGGGACGTGCTGGCCACTGGGAAATTTGGGACAATTCCAGAAAGGCCTCTCCATTCCAGGCCGACCAGGCCGTCCGTTTAAAAACAATTATAATAATAATATTGAACTTTTTTTTTTCTCCACTTTTTGGGTCTGAGCGGCCCATAAAGTAATATAACTCATGTAATTGGCCCACTGGCTTGTCTCTCATCTGAAATGGCCCCAAAAAATCCGGCGGGCCTTACTATCTGAGATTCCCAGGCTGAATTAGGGGCCCAGCACGTCCCTGCTCATAATTGTACATTAGATTTAGATTCATATTGTATTCATATTTTCATATTGCAATAATTTCAAGTGATTTGAATTACAATGGAATTAAACTACTCCTCATTGGCTGGAGACTCCCTGAAACCTCCTCCAGGACCCCTGTTGGTCCCCACTTCGAAAACCACACCTCACTGTGTAATTACATTTTTTTTTTAAAGTCCAATAACATTCCTGTAATCTAACATGCTATTGGCCATGTTTACATACTGTACTGTAAGAAGAAGCCTGAGGTATTTTACTTAAGAATGGAGCAATATCATGTTAGAACCATTGGGGGAGCTAGTGTTATGTCAAACGTGCTTCCCAGAGCTTCTCTGTGGAGTGACACATTTAATTATCACCGGTAAAAAAAAAGAAGAATGATGACATCAACTGCAGCATATGGTAGATGGTATGCTAGAACGTCACATGCAGTGACAAGAGACAGGAAATGTGACAGAGGCAGACTACAGGAATCACTCAAACAAATGTACAGCAAAAGAAGATTGTCAATCACTTAAATAATCAGCCACAGCACGATATGGGACACAGACAGTGCAAAGACACAGAGGTAGACACAATATGAATACGGAATGGACATATGCACGTAATGTCTCGCACTGGTGAGTCACACTTTCCTTTGTATGAATGTGTCTATCATAAGACTAGCACCCAGTACAATGAGTGTTGTGCCACTAATACGTATGTTGTGTTAAGTTGCTAATATTCATTAATGCCACCAAGACGAAGTCCTGACAAAAGTCATTTTTTTTTGCAAAGAAAGTATAATTGTGACGGTTGAAAGTGGTTAAACAGGGGGCACGGTGGCGCAGTCGGTAGCGCTGTCGCCTCACAGCTAGAAGGTCATGGGTTCGATTCCCGCCGGGGATGCTGTGGGCACTGGGGGGCGTGTCTTCTCCTCCGCGTCATCAGCGCCCATACCCTAGGTGGGGTTGGCGAAAGGGCCTACTCTGTGTGGAGTTTGCATGTTCTCCCCGTGTCTCCTAGGGTAGTTAATACCCTCACAAAAACATGTAGTAATCCTGGTCACTATACCGCCTCCCCCATGACAGCCGGGGCGCCTGATGGAGGGGAAGGGAACTGGTTGGAATAACGTGTTCCTTCCACGCGCTACGTCCAACCAGGGAAACTCCCCCCTGTCAGGTGACAAGAAGGTCAGTTGGCTCTCATGCCTGAAGGAAGCATGAGCTCGGCCCTGGCCTCCCTACTGTGGGGTGACAGGTGTAATACTGGTGTAGGGCTGGTGTAGTGCCCAGGATCACTTAGGAAATTGGCACCGGGTGAAAAAAATGGGTTACAAAAATCGCGGGATAAAAATTTAGTAAAAAAAGAAAGTGGTTAAACAAAGTTTACATGCAACGCCAAACTATTGATGAAAATGTCACAATGTTGCTCATTGTCAGTGTATACATGCAGTTCTGAGTGTTGTTGAGATGAATGACCTTTTACCCACACAGAGTGGTAGGAAGGTCAACCTCGGGCCCCTTGTGGGAAATGTTCATGCTGTTTCAGTGCCAACTTACAGTAGCTCTGCTACTGTACTCACTCATCTTTGTTTAGTTATACGTGACCTCTCGCCCCTCTTAAAATCCTCTCGTGGAAGTTTACCGATGTTGTTTTTTAGATAAGATTGCATGTGGGGTTATGAAAGGTTTCTTACCTGCTGTTTGACTGTTACACTGTTGTTTATTCAGCTCCAGCAAAATAACATTATTCGACATGCCTTTTGCTCATTAAATATGAAGACAATGGTAAATAAATTGTAAAATGCTATCAAAACAAACTCTTTACTGTATAACCCTATGTTGTTTCAGTAAGTGTGTCATCATAATGCAATACACAAATCATACAGTATGCTTATACAGACTGCATGCACAGACACACACACACACACACACACACACACACACACACACACACACACACACACACACACACACACACACACACACACACACAGGTGAGAGTGTAAGACAGTGCAGACTTATTATACAGTAACGCCTGACTTCACACTAAGTTAAGATTGGCACCATCATATTTATTTTATGCATGTGATATGTAAAAGAGATAATTCTTCAAACGTACAATTGAGGGTTGCAGAGAACAATGTTTTATGACCTGCTCATGTTAAGTTCATTTCCTTGGGCCTCTTATAACCACAAATTCAGTAGAGATGGAAATAGCTTCGACACATACATTACAGTAACAACCCACAGTGCAACAAATGACTGAAAAGTTTGTTTTTTCTTTTCTTTATTATAATATGCTGTCCAAACCACAGACTTTGGTATTTGGTATTTGACATTTAAAAAAACTAAACTCTGTACAGCTTTCTTATGCTCAGTAGCTGTGTTTTCTGGCTTTTACTAGTGCATACTCAGATGTATACCTTCTGAGATGATTCTCTGTCATTATCTTTGATGTAACACTTTTTTGGTCTACAGATTATTTTCCTTCTGTTGCTATTGTGTTTTCATTAGTATATATGGTTCAGACTGTCTGAATCTCTCGGTCATTTAAGCCCTATTTTATCATTTTAAATCGAAAAATTATATACAAGCTCAAAATACGTTGTGAGCGTGAGCATATGTGACCAAATACAATGGTTTGAGAAACAAGGGGCCATTTATATTGTATATGGTCCCATTGACCAGACAAGAACAACACTATTCCATAACTATTCCCTAAGTGCAATAATAAGAAGTATCCAGTTTGAAAGTGGGTTTGTCCATAGAAATGTATTTATTTCCATAGACGTGACATCTGCGTGTTGCCAATCACAGAGTGTACTTGAATCACAGAGACGTTACATTATATGACAGGCTGCAGGTTGAGAAAACTCTCAGCTCCGAACTCAACAAGATCTGCATCTGGCTCTCTGACAACAAACTTTCATTACACCTGGGTTAAACTGAATCCATCCTCTTTGGGTCCAGTCCTAACCTTAGCAAGGCAGAGAGTTTCACGATCAAAGTGGGTGATGATGTCATCAAAAGAAAGGATGAAATTACCTACCTGGGCTCCATCTTGGAGGCAAACCTCTCTGGTAACAAAAACGTCGAAAAAGTGATCAAAAATGTCAACCAAACAACACGCTATTTGTGGAGGATTGATCGTCTAGTCAGTAAGAATACTCTGAAGATTCTTGCAGGGGCCCTCATTCAAGGTCATTATGATTATGCATGCACTTCATGGTATCACAATACCTCCAAGGCCTTAAAAACAAGGCTCCAAACATCCCAAAACAAGCTTGTAAGGCTACTTCTTGGCCTCAATCACAAAACCCATCTAACCCCTGCTCATTTTGCTAGAATTGGATGGCTTAGGGTTGAGGACAGAGTACAGCAACTTGCTATGGGCCTGGTCTTCAAGATACACCACAACATTGGGATCCCCCTGTATTTGTCAAAATACTTCCAAAATGTTAATGAAGTCCATGATCATAACACCAGAGGCAGCTCCACAAATCATGTTCAACCCAGATTTGGCTCAACTAAGGGAATGAACTCGTTCTCATGCTATTCATCAAAAATGTGGAATGCCCTACCAAAAGGAGTAAAGGAGTGTAAAACCCTACTCACTTTCAAAACTGCTAAAAGATACACCTTCAGGAGGCTGCAATTCGAAAATGGCCCCTGTCTAAGTCTTAACCTACCCCCCCCCTCCTTCATTTTCCTCTTTTGTATATATATATTTTTTTCTCTCTTCATACCAGTAACCTGAAAGCTGATTGTATGACATTCTGTATAGTAGTGTGTATATCTGTCTGCCTCTTATATGTCATCATGATTTGTGTGCATGGGGTTCTCATCTTAAACAAGCTGCGTGCTTAATGAGAGTTCCAGTTTAGTAGACCTTGTATTGTGAATTTGTACTTCCATGTACTGTTATGTACTGTCATGTACTATTCTCATGTCTTACTAAATAAACTACATCAATCAATCAATCAATATACAGACAGACATTTGACATAGGACCTCCTCCCAGTCCTCCTTCTGACCACTCACAAAACAGGTTTTTAGAAACAAAATACTTCTTGGGCCAGCCTTCTCAATCGGCACAAGAAATTAACATCTGACTTGGTTTAAACATGTGACAATTTACTTTAACCCTTATCTATAAAACTGTACTTTTACACAAGCTCATATTATGAAATCTTTGTGTAGCCAGTCAGAGTTGATCCTCAGGGGCCACCATAGGACAGCTGCACTATCCACTTCCCCATTGACAATTAGTGTGATTGGTGTGGTGTGCCATTAGTGTGGCAGTCTATGCCAAACATAGGCTGCTTGGTGTGTTACTGGCTGTGGGTCGTGCGACCTGGGTCTCCTGTTTTTATTATTTGCTCTGTCGGGGTGAGTAAAGTTGCATGTATGTTTTAATCTGTTCTGGTGTTTATAATGATGATCTATTCTGGTATTTATAATGACATGTATTGATAATCTTGTGATCACTCAGGTTGATCCATGCGATGCTTCACTGTCATGTGCCGAGTTGTATTTATGTGGCAACACCAGAGGGTAGGAGAACACACGGACAATTTAAGTTTACCTGTCCTTGATGATGCAGGACAGGTAAACTTGATGCAGGGTCAGAGTGAGCGTGGTGGTGCAGACGACCTACTACAGGGGGTTTCACTAGGTCTCACTCTTTGTATTACACAGCCCTAAAGGTTTGTTTGGCGTGATCGCGTGCACCTCTTTTCACGGTGGCGCTCTGATTCTTTTAGAAGTTTGTGTGTGTGTGACTGCTTGCTGTGTGCTTCTGGGCTGGGCATAGAATTGAGTCGCCTACAGTAGTTGCCCCTGTAAATGGTTGTCGCCCACTAGCCAGAAGACTGTTTTGTATTTGTAGCACACTTATTGTGTCTGCTGATTATACTATATAATGGTAACTGTACGTTAACTTATTATTGATTGGTTTGGTTGAATTTATTCATATATATTAATAAATACTGTACTCCAGTAAGTTGTTCCATTTTTAACTGTTATAAATAAACTTGTGTTTGGGGGAAACTCATGTCTCATTGTTCGAAACTGTTTTCGGGGAACCCAATTTAGAGGTTATACATTCATTCTATTCCTTGATACAAACATCATCAAGGTGGCGTAGTCATACATTTATTATCATGCAAAGTAACTCCTTGCCACACCAGGTCACATTTGTTTAACATCTTATTATCTTCCAAATAAGACTACACACATTATACATTCACAATTGCAAACAGTAGTTAGAAATACAATGAGTCAACAAAGACAACAGTTACTTAAAGACTGAATATTTTCCTTAACAGACGTTTCTCTTTGTTAACCATACAAGTCATAGTTATCCAGACTTTAATCATTTTAACTACACACTGCAGACCCAAGACTGAAGAATAATCAAAGTGTATATATTTTACTGTTTACTCAGTCATCTTGACCTGGCTTCTATCCATTCACTACACATTTCCTGTCTGTAGCTGATGCCCAGGAAGGAACAATGATTAGTTCTTCTGATTAGTTCAAATGAATACAAAATACTTCTTCTGATGATCAAGACACAGAGCCCACACAAAGTTGGGTGACATCTCTCCCTAGCTTACAGTACTTGACCAAAGGTCAAACTCAGTTCTAAATACAAACCTTCAAGTGTTTTACCAATTAAATGGCATATCATGGAAATACCATGTTCTCATGTTTGAAACGATATACCATAATAATGTTCAGCCTTTTACAGATTCATGAATATATTCATTGAAATCAGAAAATATTTGAAGATATGCTTATTTGAATGTAGTTAAACTTCTAACCAAGAATCTGAGTAAACAGCTCTCAAAGTTTGTGAAGTTAACAATGGCTTCTGTAGCTGAAACCTGAGAACAATATATCCACACACAAGCCAACAGAAACTTCACATGTAAATGTTGGCTTTGACATGTGTGTCTGCACCCTCCAGAAGGGTGTAAGCTCTGTTTACAAACTAATTTAGACAATTTAATTGTTGTTAGCACATGTGGATCATTGCCGCATTACCACTTGAGTCCACTTTGTTTGATATACAGGAAAACACATTCCTGCATGTTCTGCTAGTTTTGCCTTTCTTGGTTTCTAACTTGTCCTCATTCCCACCCTGTTTTGTGTGTCTGCCACTGTTTTACAACATGTTATGAAGGGGTGAGAAAATCTCGTGAGGATTCAGCTGTTACCAGCCTGCAAGGAGACTTTATCTGTCAGGTGGAACTTTGGAGCTCTCTCATTGGTTTGAACGAAAGGGTCAACAAGTATAAATATCAACGGCGACCCTCCCGGTTCATCCTCTGCTCTCCTCCAGGGACAAACATGAAGTTGTTCATTCTGGTGGCTCTGTTCGGGCTCAGTGTGGCCCAGCACAACCCCAACACCAAGCATGGCAGGCAGGCCATCGTCCACCTGTTTGAGTGGCGCTGGGCGGACATTGCAGCTGAGTGCGAGCGCTTCCTGGCTCCCAATGGCTATGGTGGAGTTCAGGTAAATCTGATGCATGATTGGTGTGTTTCACACACTTGAGATGGAAAAACTATTATTATTATTATTATTATTATTATTATTATTATTATTATTATTATTATTATTATTATTATTATTATTATTTATTTATTTATTTTTACTGTCAGGGAACTCATATAGAGATTTTCTTCAGTGTTTAAAAACAGTTTGGCAGTCCTTCCATATTTTGAACAGTGCAATTTGTTAACAACGTGCACCCCAGAATCTATATTCTGCGGGGAACATTAGCCAAAAATATCAGATCTACAAGCTCACAATATAACGCAGTGTGAGCTTATCGATTTTTGGCAAAGAGATTTGGTGTAGACGGAAAAAGTGCAGTTGTAACTCAAGTAAGTAGTGCCTACAGGGGTTTAAGTGGTTAACCTTGGCGTCCCTATTTTGACGAAATTATAGGGGAAAAACACTTTTTTTTATTGTGAAAATAACTGATCTACAAGCTCACATGCTTGTTTGAAAATGGCTAGTTTCCCTATTCATCGGACAAGGAGGTAGTTATAATAGGGCTTAAGTGGTGAACTAAACAGATATTTTCTGAATATTTTCTGAAGAAGATTATCAGTCGCATCACTGTCGCTGGGCCGCGTGGCACATCTCCAGTGTTCATGGAAGTGAACAGCGGTTATCTCACATGCTTATGTTTGTTCCTTATTTGCTGCCCAGATCTCTCCCCCCAATGAGAATATTGTGTTGAGCAACCCCTGGAGACCCTGGTGGGAAAGGTACCAGCCAGTCAGCTACAACCTGTGTTCCAGATCTGGCAATGAGCACGAGCTCAGGGACATGATCACCAGATGCAACAATGTCGGGGTAAGCTAACAGTTGCATGATTTAATTGATTCATTTTCTTTCTGCTAATTTCCATCAGTGGTTGCTACAGCAAATCATCTGTTACCATCTGGTTCTGTTTTCTGCATCTTCCTCGTTGGCCACCTGCATGTCCTCTCTCACCTGGCCTTCCTCTTCTCCTTTTACCTGGCAGTTCCACCTTCAGCCTCCTTCTCCAGTTTCATGACAATGAAGATCTTAAGGTTTTGTGTGGCCTGAGGAAAGGTCACGGGGTCACTCAAATGGCAATCCTTCCATTAGACTTGTGTGTAATTGCAACTGTTAGCCCAAGGGTGGCGCTAGAGAAGCTGTGGGGTCACCAACATCAGTAGGGTGCATCCTCCTGGGAGAATGAAGGTGCTCAGACAATTCCATGACAATTCAGACTGTAGTTTTAGCGATATCCATTTTGAGACCAAGGTGTTGGATTGCATGCTATACCAACACTTCAGACAGCTGCCTAGATTCTGCGATTTAACGGCTCAGGAATTAACCCATTTAGAACTGTTGCACCCAGGGCCGCATTAAGGCCCCTCAGGGCCGTGGAACTACACCAAATCAAAGGCCCCCCCTCAACATTAATCGGACAATATTGGGTGCGTTCACGCGCACGTGCGTTTGGTGCACGTGCCACCGCCAGCACGATCGGTGCTGACACAGGCACTGGGCAGAGCCTTTCCAACTTCAGTCTATGCTATGACTACAGTGTCTATCATTACAAATTACATTTATTATTAAGGAGGTTACTTTATGGTCATTACAGTCGTAGCCTACTAGACATATGGTGATGAGATGGGTAACAAATGTTTCATATTTATTTTCTTATTCTTCATAAGAAATTAAACAATTCAAGTTTAGAATTGAGAAAACAATACTCAGCAGAGATGGTAAAAGTACTACTCACTTTCTTCACTTAAAGTAGAAGTAGCCTCAGATACATTTACTTATGTAAAAAGCGACTTTAGTAAAAGTACTCATTCAACTAATTACTCAAGTAAAAGTACAAAAGTACAGGCTCTGAAATGTACTTGAAAAGTTAAAGTAAAAAGACCTCTTGAAGTCTACCGCAGTGGTTCTCAACCTTTTTACCACCTCAGAAAATAATATTATGGCTCACCATTATGACCGACTGATGTTAAAATACAGTAGCGTAGACCTATACCCATCCTATTCAGCTATTTGCACAGTACAAATGTATTAAGAATATGTCATTTAGATTTTCACAGTGTACATTATGGTAGCACTAAGACAGACAGACAGACAGACAGACAGAGATGACATTAACAACCGTGAGCTACATTATTCAAACACAGCACGTGAGATACAGTCTACTTCAAACAAACACACACGCGCACACACATCTTCATTGTCAGGTTAACTCACCATGCTGCGCCGAGGTTCAAAGAGTTTAATGCACGGCACTTCCAAAGTTTGTACAATGTTTAAGTCACAGGAGCTGGTTTTCATATCGTAAATAATATGAACGTTGGCCCAAATCTTGCGTTTAATCCACATGGTTCTTGTTTATTTGTGTTGCGGTCACAGACCATGATAGCAGACTCATACTGGTTAACAGAAACAAACTTACCATAAAAGCGGAGGATTTCAAAATAAGAGCCGCTTGTAAAGATTAGTCGACAGTAGTTTTATTTTTTTGTCTACTTACAGGAAGTAGAAGTGACACATCAGTACCAGCAACGGTATGCAAGAGGTTTGCATCTGTTCTGCCGCGCAACATTAAAAATAAAGCAACATATGTTTATAAATATATATAATTCACACAGCAGGGCCCGAATATATACATTTTTATAAATAATAAGAAGAAGAATATATATAATATTATAATAAAATAATATAAATTATTTATTTTTTTACAATAATATATATATTTTAAAATACATAATTCACACAGGGCCCCTGCAGGCTCAGGCCGTGGAACACAAGTTCCACTAAGTTCCGCGGTTAATGCGGCCCTGGTTGCACCTATACGTTGTTATACCTTTCAAGCTGGGAACACATCTGTGTCATTTTAGTAGTTGCTATCCTCTTTTGTCCGTTGTTGTCAGGCAGAAACCTCAATATCTTATATCGCCCTACTTGATCAAACTAAAGTGTCACACAAAAGCATCAAAAGTAGCAGATCTACAAGCTCAAAATGCAGCGCATTTAGATCTGCTACTTTTGCATTTGAATCCTGAAAAGTAACATTTTTGCACACATGAGGTTTCCACCCGACAGAGACGAAACATAGCAACACAACTCTTTTTGTTTTTGATGTTTTAATGCTGATTATTTCTATACCTGCAGGTCAACATCTATGTGGATGCTGTCATCAACCACATGTGTGGAGCCGGTGGTGGAGAGGGCAAACACTCCTCATGCGGAAGCTGGTTCAGTGCCAACAGAAAGGACTTCCCCAGCATCCCCTACACCCACTGGGACTTCAACGACGGCAAGTGCAGGACTGGCAGTGGCAACATTGAGAATTATGGCGATGCCAATCAGGTACTGCATGCGTGAGAGCTACTCACTGATCAATACTGTGCTGCTGATTTATTTGGAATTTATTCAACCTGATTTTGACGACATTTGGCATGACAACAATGCGTGTTGACGCGTACAGGCACCACTAGGAAATAATAACTTGGCAAAAACTCTCAAAATTATGTGGTAGATTCTGTGGAGTTTGCATGTTCTCCCCGTGTCCCCTAGGGTAGGGTACCCTCACAAAAAACATGCAGTAATCCTGGTCTCTATACTGCCTCCCCCTGGTCAGCCGGGGCACCTGATGAAGGGGAAAGGAACTGGTTGGAATAACGTGTTCCTTCCACGAGCTACGTCCAACCAGGGAAACCCCCCCCCCCCCCCCCTGTCAGGTGATAAGAAGCGGCTTGCTAGCTCCTCATGCATTGAAGGAGGCATGAGCTCAGTTCTAGGCTCTCCCTAGGCTGGCAGAGGGAGAGTAGCGCCCAGGATTACATAGGCAATTAGCACTGGGTGAAAAAATGGGTTACAAAATCGTGGGATAAAAACTAAAACAAAATAAACAAATATGTTACAGAGTACAGTAAAGCAGAATTCTCACCAACAGTGTTAGCGAATTAGTCCATGCCTACAGTATTTCAGACCACAGTGTGCTTCTGCTTGGCACTGTGTCTTGCTGTACAGCAGCAGCAAAAGCAGATTGAACTTTGCCACACCATTTTTTTCAAGCTCCACCTCCTGCCGCATCGGGGAAAGCGGCGGTCGTACCACGCCATAGATAGACAATGCGCGAAACCTTGCCGCTTTCTCAGAACGCAGACATGTAACACCGCTGCTGTTGTGAATTCGGCGTAAACCTTTCTGGCTTCCTTCCTGAGGTTCGTGACTGCCGTCTGGTGGGTCTGCTGGACCTGGCCCTGGAGAAGGACTTCGTGAGGGGCAAGGTGGCGGACTTCATGAACAAGCTGATCGACATGGGCGTGGCTGGATTCAGAGTGGACGCCTGCAAGCACATGTGGCCTGGTGACCTGGGTGCCGTGTATGGCCGCCTCCACAACCTCAACACCAAATGGTTCCCAGGTGGTTCCCGGCCCTTCATCTTCCAGGAGGTAGGCTGATGTCGAGGTTTTTAGGAATAGGGTTGGTTTTATTACAGTTTATGGCCTCATGGTTATGTTGTAGCTTCAAAGGGAAAATAGACTGCCCCAACGCTCCTGATTTCGTGTATAGAGGGGCGGGTGTATAGAGCCGGCGAGAGACTGCGCCTGATCCCATTGGTTCACCGATCTGTCCGTCAACCCCCGCCCCGTTAACACAACATTACGAGCGACGCCCACTGCACTCTGGTTGGTTGGGAAGTGAAACACTTCCTCATACCGAGTACACCGACGGGCTGGGCCAGGCTTTTAATTTTTTAGCAAAACTAAACAATAAAAGCCTGGAGATCGAGGCTAAAGGGAAAATAACCCAAATGATTATCATGCTAAAGCTTTGTGACTCCGGTCTTGTTTTTCTCTCAAGGTTATTGACCTTGGTGGCGAGCCCATCAGCGCTAACCAGTACTTCCATCTTGGAAGGGTGACAGAGTTTAAATATGGTGCCAGACTGGGAGGAATTTTCCGCAAATGGAATGGTGACAAGCTGTCTTACACCAAGTATGTCTGTTTATCAGTTTATCTGTACATATATTTGGTTTTCATTCCAATGAATGACATTATCTAGCTGCACTTACAACTACTAATAGGCAACTACTGATGCCTCCCTGTGAGAACATCATTCAAGCTTTCCTCACATGGATCTATAATATTTGAATGAATGAATTTATTTGGTTATAAAAGGAAAGAGCACATCAGCCCTTCCTTTATTCCTTGCTTTACTCAGGAGATTAAACTATTCATGTCTCATCCAGGAACTGGGGTGAGGGATGGGGCTTCATGTCCAACGGCAACGCGGTGGTGTTCGTCGACAACCATGACAACCAGAGAGGCCACGGCGCCGGCGGCCCCTCCATCGTCACCTTCTGGGACCCAAAGCTCTATAAAATGGCTGCCGCCTACATGCTGGCCCACCCATACGGAGTGACCAGAGTGATGTCCAGCTTCCGCTGGGACCGCCATATTGTCAACGGAAAGGTGCTGTAGATATTCATGTTTTTTTTTATTCAATCAAACTTAAAGGCATAGTATGTCACTTTGCCCTGTGTTTATATGACAAAACTAAAACTAAACGTCGGTCTTACCCATCATTTCCCTCTGTACCAGCAGTTATCAGCCACTGGAGTAGTGTGGTGGTGGTTACCTGCAGAAACACACTACCATCTTATCATCTGTATGTTCGTGTTTTCATTTGGTTTGGTAGACGGGGACATTTTTGGGGAACCAAAACAAACAGTGAAAACAGCTACAGTAAATAGGGCGAGAGGGCAATGTGTTTCTGCAGGTAAACAGTGGCTGATGACTGCCGATCGCTACAATGATGAGGGAAATATATTGTTTTGTTATGTAAACACAGAGCAGAGTTACATACTATGGTGTATAATACAGACGACTAATAAAAAGTAAATAATACAGCCACATAGCTTTTAAAAACGTGTGAAATTAAAGTATGCCCCCCCCCCCCCCCCCCACACAAAGAAAAACTGTGATTGTAAAATATGTATAACAATTTTGTCGGGAGGTCGGAAACTCATTCATTCATCCGATCATATTTTCTGATCAGTCATTAACCTGTCGATTCATTCGACAGGTTCGAGATTCGAGTACAGAGTCATTCACTCTTGCACACCTTTTGTGAATCAATTGATCACTCTATAGGATCAGAATGACTGGATGGGGCCTCCAGCCCACGGTGACGGCAGCACCAAGCCTGTTCCCATCAACCCTGACCAGACCTGTGGAGACGGCTGGGTGTGTGAGCACAGATGGCGTCAGATCAAGTGAGTCCTTAGAGACAAGGGTTTCTCAAACTTTCAGACATTTCAAGGACCCCCCTTAAAACTTATTTTTAAATTAATCAAATGTAATTTTGTCCAATCTGTATGGTAGAGTATGTTAATACGTCTCCCTGGACATCTATTGAGATTTTAGATTTAGATCGTGACAAAGGTCATGTCTCACCTAGACACAGGATCCGACACAAATTTGTACCTTATATGGTCAAGATTCAATTCATCCCCTGAGCAAGCAGGCAGGCTCTATTAGCTCAATGGTAAAAAAAATGTCAGCATTTGCGCAGGAAATGCAGTTTCTGGTGTGTGAAGCATTCTACTATAGACAACTTATTTGACTGTACCTGACTTGCTCTGAATTCCAAGTGGAATAACACAAATGTAAGACAAACTGTTCCTGCCTGGAACTTGTTGAACTCATGATTAATACTTTCCTCAAAGTGCTGAATGCTGAATTCTTTCCAACATGCAGTCCTTGCTCTGTACAATCCAATCCAATAATACTGTACACTGTGATGATTTTTTTATTTATTTTTGCCCCCTCAGGAACATGGCCATTTTCCGTAATGTGGTCAACGGACAGCCCCAATCCAACTGGTGGGACAACAAGAGCAACCAGGTTGCCTTTGGACGTGGTAACCGTGGTTTCATCGTCTTCAACAACGACGACTGGTGAGGACAATTGATTTTACAGCAGCTAGCTATCCTGACATGGATTTTTGGAAGTGACAATTTCATTTGATTAAATCATATTCACTTTAATTAAAGGTACAAATAAGGCGTTGTCCTATAGACACATACTCACTGTAAAGACATAGTGCAGAGATTTAAATTATATATGGTGCATTTCTACAGCGCCTTTCTCCACAGCACTTACAGTACAGAGTGCATTACATTCACCTATTCATTCACACATCCATTCACACACTGACGGCGGAGGAAACCACGTAAGGCGCCAACCTGCTCATCGGGAGTGGTTAGTGGTTAAGTGCCTTGCTCAAGAACCGGGAACCTTCCGATGTCAAGACTACCGCTGTAGTACATATCAACAGTTATCCTTAATCAATTAATTGATTAATTTGTGACATTTGTTTCACTCCTATTGTCCCTCAGGGACTTGGATGTGACTCTGAACACCGGAATGCCTGGTGGCACCTACTGTGACGTCATCTCCGGCCAGAAGGACGGAGGCAGGTGCACTGGAAAGCAGATCGGCGTCGGGGGTGATGGCCGCGCCCACTTCAAGATCAGCAACAGAGAGGAAGATTCCTTCGTGGCAATTCATGCCGACTCCAAGCTGTAAATGGTTAAATGCACACTTCAGCTTGCAATAAAACTCCATCTGTAAATTTGAATGTTGCGGACTGTCTTTATTGATTTTTGCCAACTTCACAATAATTGCTACTTTTAGGAAGACTCAAGCTTAATTGGTCAGTATCATGAGCTTATGGTTTTGGATGAACCGACATACCTGGATGATGTAGAATTTATGAAGTAATACTTATATAATATTAATTATAATTTACAATTCAGGCATTTGGCAGACACTCTTAATCCAGAGCGATTTACAGTAAGCACGGACAACACAATGTAATTACATCAAAGGCATAGAGATTGTAATCTAGGATCCGAAGTAAACCAAGAACCTATCATCAGTCTAACAGTAGAATATCCAAAAAAGTTAATAATCTGTACATTGAAATTATACACAATATGTATATATACAGTTTTCTTCTTTTGAACATTAGTTTTTAATTGGGTTTTAGGCTGGACAAGAACAGAAACAGACCTAACCTAAAAAGTTAAAATAAGGAGATACAAGGTTTCTGCCCAACAGTAACGTTATGTTAACCACTTATGCCCTTTAAACTTTATATGACGAACAGTGAAAATATCCAACCAGCTCCCAATGCATCACATCATGATATGTTGTAGATCTGCTGTTTTAACTATTTCTGAACAATTTTGAAAATGTTTGAATATTTATGACAATCGTGCTGAAAATTGCGTTTTGAAAATGTTTTCCAATAAACGAGATGCTCCAAAATAGGGACAATGCTCTGTGGAATGGATCAGCTGTTTAATCAGTCAGCATTATGTATTCACGAATTGGCTCGATGTTTTAATCTCACCGAACACACGTGAGACCTTCTCTGACATCTGGCATGAAGGTCCAACGTTCATCATCCTCATCTGCCAAGCCCCCCTGCGGAGGGGAGCGAAGCCTTTCGACACGGCCGTGAACGTGCCTGCTGCCCATCAAGACAGAGAGAGAGAGAGATGGAGGAATGAGGGGAGGAGGAAGGTATGGAGGGGAGGTAGAGTGATGGATGAAAGGTGGGATGGAGGAGTGGAGTCTATCAAATGGGTCTAATGATATCAAAATGGAATCCTTGAAATTTAAAAGGTTGAGAATCACTGAACTATACTATATTGGAACACCAATCTAAAGTAAAACAAATAACTCCTCAGTGTTAATTTAACTCTGAGAGCTTAATACAGACCTGTAAGCGTTTGGACCCCTGGTGGAGTAGTTCACCCAAAAAATTACTTATTTTCTATCAATTACACACCCCATGAAGCATTGAATTCATGGATATTTTTTTGTTTTTCGCATTCCTAAGCCAATAATTTGATT
The DNA here is from genome assembly GCF_963280865.1 of Gymnoscopelus braueri. Classification (NCBI taxonomy): domain Eukaryota; kingdom Metazoa; phylum Chordata; class Actinopteri; order Myctophiformes; family Myctophidae; genus Gymnoscopelus; species Gymnoscopelus braueri. The sequence continues at coordinate 14,439,924 of NC_137611.1, forward strand.
ACCGGCAGAAAGATGCTAATGTTACCGGTGGGAGACTCAAAGGAGACTCTTTGAGTCTCCCACCGGATTCAATGCTTCATGGGGTGTGTAATTGATAGAATTGAATGGAATGGAGTCCAAGGAGCCAGAGGCATTATTTGTGTCTAATTTATACTCCCTCGGTGGTGCACACTGAAAATAGCCAACAAGCTCGCTTTCAGCGCGCGAAACACCGGCGTAGCCTATAGTACATAACAAAGCATAATTGGTCTTTTAGTGAGAGGAAGATATGAAGGAATGGATGGAGGGACGGACAGTATGGGAAGGTAATAGGTATACTGGAGGAGAACACATGCTGACAATTCCTCAATCAGATTCAGAACACATCCCCAGCCTCTCTAATGGGCACAGAGCCACACAGGCTGCTCCCTGGGAGGTCACACATGGATCACATGAAAGGATGCGGGTTATACAGCACACAGACACCATTACATAAGTTCCCACCTTCTCATGAGTGTAGGCTACCGTATTATTCTGTATAACAGAAGAACCAAATTAGTATTGTGAAACTAAACTCCATGGCATTGGCCAACCACTGGTTAGGAATGTACTACATATAAAAAATAAGTAAATGCAATTATTATTAAATTGTTATTATTATTATTATTATTATTATAATATTCAGAATGCAGTTGTAGCTCAGCCAACATGTTAGTAAGTAGTGATTCTTCAGTGATCACATCTGCATAATTAGACGAAAAGCTCCTCAATCAATGGATTATCAAGTTCACGCTGTTTACATCATCAGCTCTGTAAATGAATTAACTTTGAATGTCTTGGATATTCAGCAAATAAACACAACATTTGCTGGACACTGATCCACAGCTCCTTGCAGGTTACATTTTCCAGTATGAATAATCTCAGTAGAATTTGATCCTGTGACCATGGCACTGTTAGTAGTAGTGGTGAAAAGTAACAAAGTACAATTACTTAAGTACTGTATAGTGCAATTTTGACGTATTTGTACTTTACTTGAGTATTTCCAATACTTTTACTTCTACTCCACTACATCTCAGGCAAATATTGTACTTTTACTCCACTATATTTATTTGAAAACTTAAAAAGTAACTAGTTACTAGTTACTTTTCAGATATAAATTATGATATTTTGAAACATACATTAATCACTTTAGCCCTATTTTATACATAGGTGCGACGCGTTGTGCTATTTTCCAACATTCTAGTACTTTTATACTTTTCGTACTTTAAAGGTAGGGTAAGTGATTTGCAATTATTCAAATAATTGCAAAATGGGTCTATGTTCTGATAGTGCTCGTTACTATAAAGTGTCCTGTCCATATAAAAAGTCTCCATGTCTCTCCAGCTCTTTATAAAACAGAAAATGTATTTTGTAGTTTTTTTTTTTTTTTTTGTAGTTTCATTTCCAATTTTATCCAACCAGGACAGAGAACTCAATCAGGATATAGATTAAACAAGTGAAATTGGAAGTGATGACACTAAGAAATGAGCAGACAAAATTTTAACTGGAACACTATACAAATTAAGCTTAAAAATGGGTACTTTCTCCTGATTGGCTGAGATTTTGACACCTACCGAAAAATGTATTTTCTGTTTATTAAAGAGCTGGAGAGACAGGGAGACATCTGTTACTGAACAAACACTCTATAGCAATGATTACTATCAGAATATAGTATTTTAACCTTTTAACAAAATACTTTTTGTTTTAACCAAAAAATATCACTTACCCTACCTTTAAGTATATTTTGATGCCAATACTTTTGTACTTTTACTCAAGAAACATTTTGAATACAGGCTTTTTACTTGTAACAGAGTATTTCTACATTGTGGTATTGCTAGTACTTTTTCCACCACTGGTAGTAGGCTACCATGTATATTTTATTGCCCCATATATACAGCAAGACATGTTATATGCAGCCGGTTGTAACAGGACATGCACAACGATAACAAAACAAGACACACAGAAACTCAAGTATGAGCATTATTCAACATGCTTGTTGTGAGAAGCGAGGGCCTTTAACATGTGTAGTGTGTACCAGAGTCCTTCCTTCCTCTCCTTGCATTGTGTATTCCACTCTGGTCTTCGGGGACAACGCCTCGCCATCACACCGCGGCCATTTCAGTTTCACCTGAGTGCAGAGCTGGCATCCGTCATTAGGGCCGCACAGGGACTAGTGTGTGTGTGTGTGGGGGGTGTGTGTGTGTGTGTGTGTGTGTGTGTGTGTGGCTCTGTGTGCGTGTCACTGTTGCCAGATTTTGCGAGAGAAATATGCAACCACGTCTATGAAAACAAGCCCAAAAGAAGCGACTATGGGCCACATGAGCACTTTAAACCTATATACATCGGCTATTTGAAAATAGCCGCTCTACAAGGTCAAAATTTTGAGCTTGTAGATCTGCTATTTTCAAAGAAATTCAGATTTTTTTTTACTAAATGTGTTACAAAATAGTTTCAGGTGGGGGTCCGTGGACAAATACAGTTGACATGAAAATGGTTGAGAACCACTGGTTTAAACAACATTTGGGAAACAAGCCCAAATAATCAACTGCACTTTAGAAACAAGACCAAAAAAAAAGGAACCCGCAACTAACTAATATTTACAAGCAACTTACTGTAACAGAAAAACAAGCCCAAAGTCGCTTATAATAAACGGTCATGGCAACCCTGGTGTGTGTGTGTGTGTGTGTGTGTGTGTGTGTGTGTGTGTGTGTGTGTGTGTGTGTGTGTGTGTGTGTGTGTGTGTGTGTGTGGGGGTGGGGGGGGGGTGGGGGGGGGGGGGGGGGGGGCTTGACTCCTCTTTCTGTTTCTTTGCCATCAGGCTCTCCTCCACCCCCCCGGCCCACCTACTGAGTGGCTGTCAGTGGCTCTCTGGACTCTGGCGACACCGGAGTGCTAGACAACTAGAGGTGAGACAGCAAAGGTGACACCTGCAGGAACATTGTGCTCAACTCAGTTCTCATGGCAACGTGACCCCGCGCAGGGGGAGAGTGTGTGTGAGTGTGAGTATGTGAGAGAGACAAATGAACGGACGGACAGACAGACAGACAGACAGACAGACAGAGACACAGAGAGGAACTTGGGAAATTCTTAACCTAACGCCTTGTTGGGAGAATAAAGATGATGCATGCATGTTCAATGGAAGAGCAAGACAGTTTCCCATTGGTGCTTTACAGTAAACTAAGAATTTAACAGCTGAAAAATGTGTGTGCCTGTAAGTCACCCAAATCACACCCACGCATATGTTGTATTATGTTATTACAGAAGGTAACAGAATGTAAGTAATTGGAGGCCATACCGTTTTCCCTAGCTACAATAGCCTGCGCATTTTAATAGAAACGGTGAATGCCCTTGGGGCTTCAGTGAACTAACCTACCAAAAGGACAAGGCAATGATTTACACCGTCTGTTCTTCACAGAACGGAATAGAATGAGAGCGAGCAACAAAAAAGAGAGAAGGCATAGAGAGAGAGAGAGAGAGAGAGAGAGAGAGAGAGAGAGAGAGAGAGAGAGAGAGAGAGAGAGAGAGAGAGAGAGAGAGAGAGAAGAAAGAAAAGAATAAATGTAACCCTGGGTCTGAGAGTGTAAAAAATGTCCCCACGGGTCCATTTTTTACACGTCAGGGTTTAAATTAACCCCCAGGATTTTACTGCGTTGCCTCAACATATTGCACCTGCTAAATTATTGACCCGCTCGCCATCTCTCGGCCCGTCAGCGTGCGAGGGGGGCCTGTACCTTCCGATTAGCCGCGGAGACGTCAGTGGGAGCAGGTCAGGGTCCTCTCGGTCCTGTCAGCCTCGCTGATGCTTTGTGACACGGCTGTCAACAGTGTCTCCCCGTCCTGTTTCATATTTCATATGGCACACCAGGAAGCCTCACTGTCACACATCAGCCCGGGCAGGAAGACTTGTCACAAACTCAAGGATGAAGGAAACCAAGTGATGGGTCTAATCAGCCACGATTCTCACCACCACTGCAATGCCTGATTTAGTTTTTTTTTGCTTTAGTTGCGTGTCGGTGTCGCAAACTGTGGAAATAGCTGATCTACAAACAAACAAAAAAAAACGTTTTAATTCCTTGCTCATGGTTAATTCCTTGCTGGTTGACAGACAAGGTGCGGTTCTGATTTATCTCAGCAGGACATATGAACTCTACATGAAATGGCACATTTGTTGCATAATAATGTCTGCTATATGTCGGGACTTCGATCGGCTCTGTTTTTGGTGTTGCACATACAAAGAGTTTTGAAGTTTGCAATTCTCATACGACAAAGATAGAGATAGAGATAGAGAAAGAGATAGAGATAAAGAGATAGAAAGAGAATTGAGTGTATGGTTACTGCAGAGCCATATACTTGGATTGTGCCAGTAGCCGTCAGACTCCATAACCCTAAGCTTGACTCCCATATGAGTACTTAAGACCTGTCTGTCTGCTCTTTTGGGATCACTGACTCCAGCTTTGTCACACTTGCACATGGTTGGACTACTAGGATGTACACTATACAGAGCCTTGACAGATGTCTGTTAACCCATTAAGACTGGGAAAGCAAGGGGAGGTAAATGTAATCTCTTTTAGTGTTTTGTATTTATTGATGACATTTTCATTTAATTGTTGATGAATTTAATACATAGGACCACAATGGAAACAAGCCCCCATGACTTTTATGTGTTATCCTTAATGTCTTTCTGTACCACGTGTTGTTTACATTTATGACAAAAAAATCCTCCCCGGGATCAATAATGGTTTATCTTATCTCAAATGGAGAGCTTACTTATTATTAGTAAGTATAACTAATAAGTATTTACAGGTGAATATACAGATATGGACAAACTTGTGATATGTAACACACTTCAGGGAGAACTGGGAGGAGTTTTCCAGGAACATTCAAGTCCTGGTCACATGGGGGCAGTGTTGAAGCAAGGACGAGTGAGGATTACAATCACAAGGGTAATGGATGAGGAGCCTGTAGTAGAGTCTCTCTCTCTCTCTCTCTCTCTCTCTCTCCCCTAGACAGACAGACAGACAGACAGACAGACAGACAGACAGACAGACAGACAGACAGACAGACAGACAGACAGACAGACAGACAGACACTCTCTCCTAGACAGACAGACAGACAGACAGACAGACAGACAGACAGACAGACAGACAGACAGACAGACAGACAGATGTTTTCAAATAATCAGTATTCACAGCAAACTTTCCAAGTGTTTATTTACCCCTGCGACTACA
>NC_137611.1:14450169-14497669 GCF_963280865.1 Gymnoscopelus braueri
AAGAAAGAGTCCATTTGGTTCCTAACTATCAATCACAATTTACAGGGGACACCCGGCTGGAACCCCCCCTAATGACCCCCTGGGGGTCCCCGGCCAGACCCCACTTTGTGAACCACTGATACATGTTTGCGCCGTGGCGGCTGCTAATAATCAGAGGTGTCGGTTCGGAACCAAACCTGGGACCTGAGCTTGAGCTACGCCAAGCTGGGCTTCACTCCAGAGGCCCAGGGGCCCCGCCATGCGAGACGTTGTGAGCCAGGGAGCAGATGGTGACATGAATAGTGCAGCAGGTCCTTGCCACCCCCGCCCCATTACCTTCGCGTGCAGCACATTACGTCAACAAATGCCGGTCATAATTGATGTGCTGGAATAGCCCTAGCTCGTCGTCACCGGATTCTGTCGAGTGGCAGAATCATCACGGCTAACACGCTTACTTTGACACACTTAAGCCTGATTTATAGGCTACTCAGTACTCAGTTTGGGCACCAGTAACCTGCAGTGAAAATAGCAGATCTGCAATCTCACAATGCATAGCTAGCACAACGCATTGTGAGATTGTAGATCGGCAAATGTTCGGTGTGCGACACCCGTGTGCAACCAAGTATAAATCTTTTTTTTTTACTGTACTGATTTGACTGTACCCAGTATTCCTGGGGGGCTGGCTGGTTGTTTCTGTAAGAGAGAGTTGATGTCTTTAACCCATTTTGGGCGGGAACCCCTATTTGTAACTCTTACCTTTCAGGACGGGAACCCCTTTTGTTCCTGTTGCTATGTACAGTATATAGCAACATACATCTTTTGTAATTTTTAACAAATTTTTGAAGTTTTTCAGAAAACTTGGGTAAGGTTAGAAGGCGTTTTTAGAATCGGCCTCAGGTCTAAATGGGTTAAGCAAAATGCACATTTTAAAATGCTTCGGAAGTTTATATCATGTCACATCATGGCATACTATTCTCACATATGTCGGACTCAAAAACACTTTCTCCCCTTAATTCCCTGTGAATGTAGCAGCTTTTGTAAGAGCGTCGGCCCAGGGAAACACCTTAATTATATATGACAACCCCAGGCAGCACATGGCATTAAACTTGTATGGACGGGTCCCATTGGTTTGGACAGTATGTCAAAACCTGTTTGTGACCCAGCTAGCCTGGTGCTTCTGCAAATAGGTGCCCCATACATCTCCCATATACCGTATAATAAATGACAATGAATGACAAACTTAACCTAACCATCACTCTCCCATTTTATAGGATTTACATGTTTTTGTTTGTGATCAAAATATCTCAATATGAAATGTGTGTTTTTTGGGGGTTCTTCTGAGCGACCCTATCTGCTCTGCAAACATTAATCTAGTAAAACAGTTACAAACTGGCATGTCAATGATCAGAAAACTTTAAAAACAGACACAAACACAGATAGGTCCTCTCTACGAGAAAATTTAGAAATTACACAACATTCGACCAAGTGCAGATTTCACTTCATAATAAATATATGTAAATATATGTTTGCGAAAAGTGAAGGCATTTTACATGATAAAAAACTGTTTGGCTGCAGCCTATACTATTAGCATTTTGTTCCCATTATATGTGATAAGGGTGAAAACATACTGCAACCTCCTTAGCGGAAGGTACAGTAACTATAAACTATTTTGACCCAATCCCGGAATACCTGGAACCTAATACTAACAGACAATTACTGTCCTACAAAGCCAGAGTGCAGTAACTACGTTTTTGGACACACCGATTTATTTGTGTATCCCAAAGGTCAAATTAGCCTTCGTGATTTTGAGGGATAATCAATTACCTCAAGAACAATTAAACAATTAGTGTAATATCACTTATAATGCCAATATCTCATTTGGCTGACCAGTTGAAACACTTTTAAACCCATTCATCAGTTTTATATATATATTTTTTTATAGTTACTGCACTTTGGCGTTGCAGAGCCAAAACAAGATGCAGGGAGACAATTAACCACTTTCAACCATTACTATAGGTGACAAGTTCCCAAGATGTCAAAAAAATAAAAAACAAAAGAAAAGAAAAGAGAGAGACTGTTGTAGATTTGCTATTTTGGCTATTTGGTATCTGGTGATTAAGTGGTTAAACTGGAAGTCAAATATGTTTCTTTTATTTTCATTAAAAAAAAAAAAAAAAGACAAACAAACAAAGAATTAAGTGAATAACAAAGGGTCATCTCCCAAGGTGAAACAACAATGCTATTTTATTTATTTGTCTTTCACCATCCCTGCTCCTTGTTCTCGTCTCCCCGGGAATCCTGGCCGCTGTGCCCAAGAAAGCTGACATATCCCCACGCTGGGTGTGTGTGTGTGTGTGTGTGTGTGTGTGTGTGTGTGTGTGTGTGTGTGTGTGTGTGCAAGCTTGTGTGTTTGTACATGCGTGCAGGCAAGCGTGCATTTGTGTGTGTGTGAGCGTGTGTGTGCGTGCATACGTGCAGTGATGGAAGAAGTACTCACATTTTTCACTTAAGACCCTTTTGCAGAAATACTTGTGGTACAAGTTCGGTAATACAAATTCACACGAGTAAAAGTACAAAAGTATTGGCATTGAAATATACTTAAGGTACCAAAAGTAAGAGTACTCATTATGCAGAAGGTCGCATTTCAGAAGTTTTCAAAAGTATAACATGAAGCAACGCGTTGTGAGCTTGTAGATCGGCTATTTTCAAATTGCCAAAATCTATAGGTCTGAAGTGGTTTTGTAAAGATAATCTAAATCTACAAAGTAACTCGTAACTAGAGTTTTCAAGTAATTATAGTGGAGTAAAAGTACAATATTTGCCTCTGAGATGTAGTGGAGAAGTAAAATTATAGAAAAGTGGAAGTACAAAAGTTTTTTTTTAAATTCTTTTTTACTGAAAATGTACTTATTTACTTTCCACCACTGCATACGTGTATGGTCAGAAGACCTAGTTGCCCCCGGCCATAAATAGCCCTTTCTTGACCTTCACAGTCAGGGGACAGGGCTTGGTGGGGAAAGTTTACAGAGGGGCAGACAGAGGGAGGGATCTTTTAATGGCAGTAAGGGAAGAAGGGATCCAGGATTCCCACTTGTCAGTCTCTGTGTCTCTGTGTGTGTGTGTGTGTGTGTGTGTGTGTGTGTGTGTGTGTGTGTGTGTGTGTGTGTGTGTGTGTGTGTGTGTGTGTGTGTGCGCGCGCGCGCGCCAAATGTCCCCACAAGTATAGAATCTTACAAATTGACATTGTGAGGACCATTTTCCAGGTCCTCACAAGATGAATAATTTAGTTGTTTTAAAAATTACTTTTAGAGTTAAAGACTTAAAACATTTTGTTTAAGTGTGTTAACCATGCACTTTATGTTTGACATTGCTTGTTTATGTAGCAGATGTACACACAATGTTCCCTTTTTATTAATAATAATAAAAAGGAAAGTTTTTTGGACATACAAGGTTTCCACCTTGAAGCGACGATAATCCCCACTCTTTCCTTCAGCCTGGCAAAAAAAAAAAAAAACAGTTAAGAAGTGCATTTATGAGGTGGTGACTATAAAAGACCTTTCAAATATGAAACGGTGCTATGGTACACGGCCATTTTAAGGACACGCACACACGCACATATAAAATTCCTATTCAAAACAAATATCAATGGTGGATACAAGAATTACTTCCTTGTCTGGCTGGCAAGTGTGTACAAGAAATGTGGTGCTCAGTCCAGTGGTTTGTGAGATTTCCCCCTGAAAAGACACACAGACTCACACAGCGCCTCTTCTAGACGGCTCCGTCCCTACAGTGCCACGCAATGAAAACAATTAATTGTTCATTTTGGGGTCCAGCAACCTACCTAACGTTTGATGTCTCCCCGTTCGGCGTTCCCTGAACTGGACAACAGCATCTGCTAAGTGTCTAAATCAGGGGTCTTCAACGTTTCTCAGCCCAATTAAGGACTCCCTAGCTGAGAGAGAGATGAAGCAGGGACCCCCCCCCACTGTATAAAATTGTGTTGCAGATTGTACTTTTTCATAGATGGTTGCATATACTTGTTTGCCAGCACTATCATCAGTGTTTATGTTGGATTCATGTTAATGCATATTTTCACACATTTAACCGCTTAAACCGTGAATACTTAGTAAACTTGACCTTTCACTCTATACTTAGTCTGCTCTTTATTCCTCAAACCTCTTTGCCAAAAATAGCAAATCTACAAGCTCACAACGCCTCTCGCTGCAAGGCGTTGTGAGCTTGTAGATCTGCTATTTTTGGCTAAAGTTCATAGGGATGCTATGGTTCAAGTGCATGGTTGATGTAAAAAAAAAGAAAACTATCACACAAATATTTTGCGGCCCCCCCAATAGTACCTCTTGAGGACCCCCTAGGGGTCCCGGACCCCCTGTTGAAGGTACAAATTGTAAATTGTGTCTCAACGTTCCTCTGCTTCAGTCTTTGTCTGCTAGTGATGAGCTTAGACCTCACTGTCAGGACGTAGAACAAGTCTATAGCATTTTCGTCCCAGTCAACCAGACTACCGGCCTGATAAGGGACTGATCCCTCCCTGGATTCTCAGCACTGAGCAGTGAAGGCTTTCAGAACAGCCAGGACCTCGTTAGAATGAATGAGGTCAGAGGCACGGGCTGCGCTAAAATTCAAATCCTGGTGATTTTGGCTTGATATTGTAATCATCAATCAAAATGATTAATCATGATTATTGATGACATTTATTTTTGGTGGAAAAAGATTGTATAATAATGGCTTTGTTGTTCATTGTGCTTCCAGTATCACAATTATAGCTTTGGTCGATTGTCTTTATTGTTCCTCTGTGAGCTTTGATGGATGGAGAGACGGGTTGTACAATTATCTGGTTTTTAGTCCTTGTGGTAATGGTGAGGAAACGAGAGCAAGGTGCAGCAGCTCACAAAAAGATGCCTGAGTAAATTGCTAATATTCATGATTATATAATTGGGAAACGTTAAATCCGATTTTTGTATTAGTTTTGATTAAATGTTCAGCTCTAGACAGAGGATGCTGGCCGCCTCACTTGCCCTGTCAGCCTGTTCTCTCAGCCAGAATGAATAGACATCATCCTCACTCTCAACGCCTGCATGTCTGAGAAGATGAAGACCCACCTCATCACACAGCACCTCCAGCTGTCTCTTTAGCAACACCTTCCCTCTCTCTTCCCCCCACACTCCATTCCGTTTGTGTGCCCATGGTGGGGCCGGGGCACTCCCACAAAGCAAAGGCCCCAAAGGCAATGGGCATCTTTCTCTTCTGTGTGTCTTCACACTCCTGCATGGAGTTATCTATAAGTCAAACTCTCAATCTCCTCTTTAAACGGCTTCTCATGGATGCAACGTCTGGTCGTCTTCCTCTTCAGCATGGAATTGGTGATCATGTAATCGTCAACTCTCTTCCTCGGCACCTTGACGCTCACCAGTTTCTCCTGATTCAGCTGGTATACAGGTCTATTCGATCTGCTGTATAGCTGCTTCTCCAGCTCCTGATGATCTGTGTCCAGTTTGGTCTTGTTGGGTTTTGTTCTCAGCACTCTCCACCCTCAGCCTCTGAGGCAAGGCTTCCCATTCCTTCACCTCCCTCGTCCCTCTTCAGCAGGTCCTGAAACACCCTGTCCAGTCTTTAATGGACTGAACTCCCTGTCCAGTCTCTAATGGACTGAACTCCCTGTCCAGTCTCTAATGGACTGAACTCCCTGTCTAGCCTGGCTCCAGCCCCTGAATCGCTAGCGACGCCCATTAAATAAAAAATGTTCTGGAGTGAAAGGAACTGAAAATTCAGGCTGAGTGTCAGGCTATGTCCAGTCTCTAATGGACTGAACTCTCTGTCCAGTCTCTAATGGACTGAACTCCCTGTCCAGTCTCTAATGGACTGCTCCCAGACACAGCAGGACCTTCCATCCTTCCATTCTCCATCTGGTCGAACTCCTCCCTGCAGGTCTTGACCAGAGTTATTATAGTTTTTTTTAATTGTATTATTATTATCATTTTATTATTATTGTTTTTTGGTTTTTGACATTTTTGTTCAATTCAGTTTAGTTTCAGTTAGTTTCCATTGTCGGTTTGCTTGTTTCGGTTGAATTTGTTTTTATTGTTTAAAAAGGTTTCCTTTTATAGTAAATTTGTATTACTTCCATATTATTTATTATTATTATTATTTTGTATTATTATTATAAGTCTGACCGCACACTATAGCTCCCTTCGTCTGTTATTTTTTATTTTGCAGTTACAGAGTGACGTTTCAAGCCCATGCTCTTCTTCAGACATTCTGTAACTGCAAAATAAAAAGTAAGGGACAAAGGGAGCTATAGTGAGCAGCTCGACATTTTTCTTTGATCTCAAAACATTTTGGGGCCAGCACCTGCCTTCGAGAGGTCGGATGTGTGTGTGCTACACACTACTCTTTGATCTTGGGTATTTATCAGGGGAAATATTGAAAAAAGTTCAGCCTAGTTATTACAGTACAAACACACTTTGTAAAGGCAACTAACTGCCTTACAGGTATGTAGACATCCCAATCTCATTAAACACGCACCAATGGCTCCTCATGCTCGTGTGGGATAAAGCACGAAGCCTACTGAGCAACATCACTGAGCACCGAGCTTATAGTCCATAAATTGAATTGTGAGAAGTCATCATTCTGATGAGAACGCGCTAAATGTGAGTCAAACATGCTCAACCCTAGAGCTATTGAGAGTGAGGTATGACACTCCCACAGACGTCCATTTTAAATGAAGAATATTCAGATAATATTCAATGTTCAATCATTTATTGCCAAAAAACAACTCGCAGTTAACTTGGCATTTGTTTAGGTGTGCTCAGAGATAATGACAAGAACAAGGATGAAAAAGTAATGACCAATAGTTCCATTCAATTCAATTCATTTAAATTCAAAGGGGCTTATTGGCATGACAAAACATACGTTTATACTGCCAAAGCAAAAGTAGTCCATGCTCTTCTGTATGTTTCCAAAAACAGAATCTGGAATCACAATGTTTTATTAGTTTTTGATTAGATGCTCTAGACAGAGGATACTGGCCGCCTCATACTCCTGCTGCTGTAACACCAGACTCACTTCCCCTGTCAGCCTGAATAATCTGAATGATGATGTATAGACATCATCCTCGTCCTTGGTCAAATACATACCTTGACAATGAAACTGTTTAAGAACCTCTGCTTTACACAAAGTGTTGTGTATCTATTGTTGTTGAAATAAAGGTGATAAAAAAAAGTTTCCAAACAAAAGAAGTGACAGTAAACATACATTTACATCACATATGATGCCGATCACACAAATTAACAGGTTCAAATTTGTCCTATTCAAATATAGAATGGACAACATCATGATTATCTAGACAGGTTGATTAGAGTGTTGTTTTAGGAGACACTAGTTAGCTCATATTGACCCATATGGATTCTAAAATGTAGTGCTATTCCCTTTAAGAACCAAATTTGTGGTCATCATCGTTGATTACACTGATCTTACTTGGTAACATCTTCAGAGGGAGCATGTCACCGTTGTAAATAAATGGAATGAGAGTGTCAGTGAAAGTGTGTGTGAAGGTGTGTATGTGTGTGTTAGTATCAGGATCAGAGAAGAGCAGCTTTCCTTTGTGCCAGTCCAGTTGGACTCTGATCCTCCCGGGTTTCTGCTTCTCTGAAAGATCAGTGGTTGACCCTGTTTGCGATGCTGTGTATTCACCATCAGATAACATGATTGACCAGAATTTCCCCCGTCTCACTCCCTTCCTCTGGAAGGATTCTGACACACCTACTGACCAGCGTCTATTTCCTCCAACCTCAACATCCCAGCTGTGAGTCCCTGAGCTAAAGCCCTCAGAACCCAGGACATTGCCATAGTAATCACACCTTTCTGGGTTGTCAGGAAGCTGCTGTTCGTCTCCACATCTCACGCTGGTCAGATCATCAGATAGGATGAGTTCTGGATAGGCAGTGTTGGGGTCCAGAATCACTGGAGTGTAGGAGACAATGTCCTTCATCTTGTCCCACACACTGTAGGTCAGGTTGCCCAGGTGTTTGGCCCTATCGATCAATGCTACTGAGATCAGCTGTGGGTCCTGCAGCGTGAATTGGACTCTTTCCACGGTGGCCTTGTAGTTGTGCAGGAATGAGATGTGTTCAGCACTCAGCTCCTTCTCTATGACTCTGATTGTGTTTGAAAGTGATGATATCTCTCTGTTCATACCCTCAATCTTCTCCTTCATCACCTGACTCTTCTGCTCCTCTTCCTCCCTCAGTGCAATGATCCTGGCCTTCTCTTCCTCTTGTAGAAACTGATGAAGCGTCTTAAACTGTTCCTTAATCTGCCTCTCTGTGTTCTGGGTCTGGATCTTAATGTGTTCTGCTGCTTGGTGACAGTTTGTTTTGACCTTGTTGAAAACCTCCAGTGTCACATGTAAGAGGTTTAGCGATTTCTGGACTTCCTCCTTATTGGGATCCGATTCCCGACGTTTCTCCGTAATGAAGGTCTCACACAGGTTCTTCAGAGCGAGGTTACACGGTGGATTATCCATTGAAGATATTTTCTTACAAACTGGACATTCGTTTATCTCCTTATGTGTCCACCATTCCAGCAGACAGGCCCTACAGAAGCTGTGGCTACATGACACGATAACAGGATGTTTAAATATGTCACGGCACACAGGACAGGAAAAGTCCAGTTCTGAAAAGGAAGGCTGTGAAGTCATTACGTCTCTTGGGTGAAGCTACAGACAACTCTGTCCAAGACAGGAAATAAGCCAGTCGGTCGTGGTAACACTTCCTCTAGAATGTTCCCTGAAGTTTACTTTCACTCTCAATCCTGTTTCTTTAGGAGGCCCGTCGTATTAACACGCCCTCTCCTAGAATGTTCCCTCACTTTCAATCCTGGTTGTTTTTCAAGTCCCAACTCAACTTAGAGACAAGAGCAGGTTCAAGTTGTCTCGGTCAATACTTCTTTCTGTTGCTGTGGAAAGACTGTATGTGCTGAATTCTTATTTCGGTTTCTCTTGAAATAGACCAATTTTGAATGGATGTCACTGTGACGTCACTGCAGTTGTATGCTCATCGTGGTGCGTATCAGGCCAGTGCTATCCATCTCCATGTCCGCTGATTGTATTTCCTTAAGGAAATCCTTATGCTTAACTTATGCTTATGCGTAACTGGAGGGCATCATCAATATGACGTCAGTCTTGTCCAAGCCATAGTGGAATTCCGTATTTGGACGTCGGTGGATCGTGGGATGGTGGATTTGAGTATTATTATAAAATACATAAAATGTGGGAAATATTCACACAAAATATCCCACAGGTTGGTAATCACTGCCCTATGTTCTTTCTCCAGTAGCATGGTTGAGAGAAAGATGAAAAGGAAAACCGATTGACAAGCCAACCCTCCTTCTCCCCTTTTTGACAACAAGAACCCTCTTCTGTCAGAGACTGATTGGCTAGGAGCAAGATTGACATGTTACCGACAGCTGCCCGGCAAGTTAGTCCTGTTGGGTCAGCGCACCCAGACAGCAAGCTGACGAGCACATTTCCTGATGAGCTGCCACACCTGCTGCCTGCCTACATATGGGTGGAAGTAGGTCTCCTTTACACACTCACGGACACGTACGTACGTACACACACACACACACACACACACACACACACACACACACACACACACACACACACACACACACACACACACACACACACACACACACACACACACACACACACACACACACACACACACACACACACACACACAAAACCCCCCATCTCGCTGCATCTACATTTCCTTCCCTTGTCATGTGATTATAGAGCTGTTCACGTTGTTGTGTCAGCAGAGCAGGAAGGACCCGAGGTTGTTGGGTTAATCACTTTCAACCTGACATCCCTAGTTTGCCCATGGCACGTAGATCTTCTATTTTCGCCTTTGCTTTTTGCGCGACACCACTGTACGACTAAGTATGAAACAGGGATCAGTTGATTAATGAGTTTGTGTTCTGCATGTTCAGACACACGCCCCCCCGTCTTGTATGACAATGAACTTTGGGATGTCAAATAGAACGAAGAGGTCGGGAAGGAGATAGCAAGGGTGGAAAAGGAGGAAAGGAGAGGAAGGAGGAGGTCGTGGAAGTGTGAATGCGTCCTGTGACTTTAAAATACCATTCTAGTCTATGTGATCATTCATTCATATTGCCTGACAGCTCCTCCTGTATCGGTGAACACGGTCTTCCATAGTGAGAAACAATAAAAGCAATTACCCTGCAACACCACAGACCGGTTCCTTGGAGAATAGAATCAACAAAAAAGGCATGCATGCTGACCAAAACGATGTGAACTATCCCTTTAATTTATTTACAGAGGAGAAACAAGTAACACCACAGACAGACAGACAGACAGACAGACAGACAGACAGACAAGATAAAAAAAAAGACAAGATACTTTATTAATCCCGAAGGTAAGCCTTGAGTTTATAACGCAAACCTTTCTATTTTATCGTTAGAGAATAGAGCAGAAAATATTTTCTTATACATATTTATCCTGACAAAACCCAAGTTGATTTTACGGAACGGATGGCTCTTTTGTACACGTACTATCAATTAAAAAGTTGTAAAGCTCAAGGTTCTTATACAGTGTCACATCATTCAGTTTGTCTTGGTTCTATGGTTTCTAGCTTTGGAAGACGTTCACAAATATGCATTGTATTACTTCACAATACTTGACTTGGTTAATACTGACTTTGTGACACCCACTAAATGTATGGTCACATTTTTGTGACATTTCTCACTTGGTTTTATTGCCTCAGTAAACATTTTCATAAAGCATTTATGTTTTTGTCTTCTTCAATATAACACAATGTTCATCACAAATAGATGATTAAACGGGGTATTGTTTAGGCCGGGCAGTGGTTCTCAGCCTTTTCAGGCTGCGACCCCCCAAAAACAATCATATTGGAACTGGGGACCCCCCACCCTGACAAGCACCTGGAATTGTAGGAGTTGAGGCATTACATTTAGTTTGACTCTGTTCCACAGATAATTAATGTGAAAATAGCCGATCTACAAGCTCACAACGTTGTGAGCATGTAGATCGGCTGTTTTTACAATGTTTGCATCTTTCTCAGGTAATATTTCACAATATGGCCAATGTTTGGAAAATGTTTTTATAGTATATAGTTTGTTGATTACTTTTGTCGCAGTAATAATCTTATTTTTTTGTCATCTGGGGACCCCCCCCCCCCTGCCCAAAATTTTTTTGGGGACCCACTTGGGTCCCACAGGTTGAGAATCACTGGTTTAGAGCATGTCTACGTTATGGAAACCCTATGGTTTAAATCGGATTCGAAGCAAAATTTCTACTCCCTTCATTCGATTTTGACCGTAATGACATTTTGGATTTATTCTCGTGCGCGAATATTCACCGCCATTGCTGCCTTGCACTTGATGTGCCGTGACAGACCTGTCACTCTTGGTTCAATAAACCCTAAAGTCCAGTTTATAGACGACATACACAGAAATTACCTTTTACATGCGCAAGGCATCTTTATTGACAAACAAGGGAGATTCCCTCTATACTATGTGAATAAAAGAACAGCAAATTAATGATATTAAAACAATACGACCTGATATATCACGAAGGCAATTCGCTCCACATCTAAGTCTGCATGCAAACAAGCGTTCGGTTGAGCGCCTGGAGAATTCTGAAGTTCTTATCTATTACATTCAGTATATCAACGCTGTGGCTATCAAGGCCTGTCTTCTGACTGCACTCTATAAAGTAAAGGTTGACGGCCCAAGGTTCCACAATGGACCATCAAGCCCTCCTTGGGTACGAATTTAGTACCCACAACAACACAAGATTAAAATCTAGACAGTACTTTATAGAAATTATCCATTAGCATAACATATTTCATGTTTAAAAAATCAGGTCCCATTTTTCTCTTTTTGAGTCATGTGAGCCGAGGAAAACCCTTTTCTTTGAAGGGGAAACTCTGAACTAGGCTGGGGCAGTCCCAAACCTACCATCTGGACATGAGCTCTTATTGGGGACAATTACATCATTTGATTCCATATCGCATTGCTAGACTTAGGGTCCCTCAGTGGGGCATTCCCACTGAGTTTTCCTTTACAAGCAACTATTCTAACATGTGTATATATATATATATATATATAAAAAAAAAAATCAATATCTTGTTCTCTGTGTGCATTTTTGGTTTCTTCTCCAATTCCTCTGGTTGAGGTGGTCACTTTTCCGAGCCCGGAGGAGGAGGTTCCGACAGAGCCCAAGACTAGGCCCCCCCCCCAACCCATCCAGTGCCATTAACGAATGTACTTGGCACTGAATGAGCTAAGAGGCGGAGGTCCCACTCCCGAGCCCCCCGGGTCCGTACCCTCCTGGGGCCTGAGACCGGAGCCCCCCGTATTATACACAGGGGCCCCAACCCCCAAGCGCCAGTCAGATCCGTACCCTCCTTGAGGTCGAAAGTCGGGGCGTAGATATCGTGCAGGGGTGTTCTTCGTCAAGTTCAGCATGGGGGCCCAGGTGGCAATATAATGTTTCTGTGGTGTGTATTGGGATCACTCTGTCACTGCTCTCTTATCACTTGCCATTTGCGAAGGGCAAGACAGCCTATATTTAATGTGCCTAAAGCTGCCAGGGAGATCGCTACGATCAGATTATGTCCCCCAACATTACTATCAAAATCAAAATCAAAATTAATATGTATTCTGGGGTCGTTCAGTGGCCTTGGGCAGCATAGATGTACCCCATGAAACAATGGTATGTTCCTGTCTGGCTGAGAGTGATATTGGTACTACTCAAATTAAATGTGTAGTGTCCCTCCTTTATCTAAAAAAAAAATTGGGTGGGGGTTTGATGGTGAGTCTTTGATCTCTATCATATTATTTCCCTCCTTGACCTGACACCCGGCAGGGCACACAGCATAGGAATGTGCAGAGGCCAGGGTGCCACCCTCCTTTACCTTTTTTGACATACACAACAACACATACCATACACAAAATGTAATTGGAAACACAACAAAACAACTTTCCTGTGCTTTATGCACAGGTCAATTGACATTATTCTCGGGCTGTACAAAAATTGTACAATTCTCTTCTGCAACCCATGACCTGTTTCAGAGAAACCAACGCACACAAACACCTCACTTCGCTGTATGTGAATCAAATCAAGCCAGAGCACAAAAAGAGCCAACACGCACACAGCATGTTTCCGTTCAGTTAACTAATTTGACATTGGCCTGTATAATTTAGTTTAATTTGAATATATATATAGTTTGATTGTGGCATTCTATTTAACACTACACATTACAACAGTTTCACTTCAATTTGGTTGTTTTCTCTGATTAAGCTATTATAGTTATTTTAGTCTATGATGTCACTATACATCAGATGTAATATTATATTACTACTGGTGAAATATTATTATGTGATCTTTTGAAACTTCAATCTATGCGAGTCAAAATCAGGTTTACTCTATAATATATTAGTGCAACTAATTGTTTGTTTGTTAAAGCAGAAATACATTTGTTTTAAATTCCACTTAATCTCTAATAAGTATCATGTTTGTCTCCTCTCTAGTGTATGTTATTTGTAAAAAAGAATATATATATATATTTTTTTTATTGTGTCCCACCCAGAGCGATAGAAAATGTATTTGTTTACACATGTCGAGGCCCCAACAACAACGATTAGCAGTAAGTCAACCTTGCTTCAGATATTCCCACTTCTTGCTTAGAAAGTGTGTCCTTCTCCATGGCATAGTAGTTCCAGTGTCTGTAACAGATAAAAGTTTGTCAAAAGTCACGCAAGCTTTCCCAAGGCTTGCTCTCTGGATGCCATAGGTGTCATCGGAAGTGAGTCTCGTGAACACTGCAGTTTGCAATGTTGGTGCCCCTCTGCCTCAGCATGTCGATCAGACAGAATTATAGGGCCTTCCACTGCATGTTTCCAGTTCATAGAAAGAAATGACCGTCCGCCAACCAGTGTTGCAGTCCTCGAATGTGAAACCAACCCATTTCTAAAGTCTGAGATAGTTGTAATAACAAAAAAATGTAGATATACTAATGTAACAATACATAGAAGCGTTTGGGCTTTCTGTCCACTGTTACATTCTTAAAATTATTATAATAATAATAATAATTATTATTACTTATTTTAAATATAACCTATTTATTTTACACTTACACTCTACTTACTTAACCACACGGTCAAATTGGCTTTTCTCTTTATTATTATTATATATATATTTTTTTACTGATATTCAGTTCAGAGTCAACAATCATTTAGTCACCTTAGTGCACTTGCATGTTGTTTCTGGTCTGGTCACTTCTAAGAAAGTAAACTGTTGGTTTTTGGGATTATACAAATCATAGGTATACAACATATTGCAGACTGTGCATAAAATTTAACGAAAATAGCAGATCTACAAATTGATACAATTATTACGGATAACGCTTAGTTTGGTCACAGTACATTATTTCTGCATAGAAGATCTGATCAGTTCACAGGGTCCCCCCTTTTTTTCTATAGTGCTGCGCCAGGCTCTCTCTCTCTCTCTCTCTCTGAGGGGAGTGACTCACTTACTGTAAGGAAGCTATTTTTTTTCTTTTTTTTTTTTTGCAGAATTCTCTGAAGAAACTAATTTATTTGAACATCATATTTCTCTCCTCGCTTTTTTTCCTCTTTTTCCATTTTCCAAAATAACTGACTCCAATCTTTTAATCTAAGGGCTACCACTCCCTAGTTATCTGTGTCCTTAATTTCTGGGATTACGAATCATAGTTATAGCGTATTTCAGACTGTTCATAACTCTAACAACAATAGCAGATTCTACTAGCACAATGAGTCACTATTGAGCTAGCCTAAACAGCCACGGTTTCCAGTAATCATACTGGAGTAAATGTACAATGTCGGCTTCTGAAATGTACACTTAAGTAGAAGTAAAAGTATTGAAAACTGGAACCACTCTAGTGAGATACAAAATGGGACCCTCAAAATGTACTCAAGTAGAACACTTGAGTAAATGTACTTCGTGACCTTGGCTTCCACCACTGAACCCCGTGCAGGCGGTTATCTTCCTTGTTTAAATTCCTAAGCAGGACAAAATCTCTAAACAAAATGCTTACGGAGCAGATTACACTATCCACTGACATGTACTTGGGTCAAAGTACCAAAAACAAAAAATGGTATCGGAGTGGAGTGAGACACCAACGTGAGAAGTGTTTACAGTAATAGGCAGCCTGTCCCCATTCACAATTTCTCAGATTTAACATGCACAAGTTTCCCTTTGAAAATAGCAGATCCACAAGCACGAAGTGCTTGAGATGAAATAGCTTGTGAGCTTGTAGATCGGCAATTTCCAAATGGCTGAGCTGTATGCAGGGCTGAAGTGGTTCTGCAGCAATTATCTACCACTTCAAAGTAAACAGTTACCAACGTTCTCAAGGTGTTTTGCAGGGGCAGAAGCACACTATTTGCCTCTGATGTGAGGTGGAGTTAAAGTTAAACAGACAGCTGCGAGGGCCTCTTAAAGTAACAATACCTCAAGACTGTACTTAAGCACAATATTGGACCTCAGGAAGAATTGCCTCCACTAAGGTGGAGACTAGTGGATGCTCCTTAATAAACAAAACAAACAAACAAACAAACAAACAAACAAACAAACGGTCGCAGTGTATATTTTTTTCAAGACTTCACTGTAAGTCTAAACCTTCACTCGGTCGCAGTGTATATTTTTTTCAAGACTCCACTTTAAGTCTAAACCTTCACTCGGTCGCAGTGTATATTTTTTTCAAGACTCCACTTTAAGTCTAAACCTTCACTCGGTCGCAGTGTATATTTTTTTCAAGACTCCACTTTAAGTCTAAACCTTCACTCGGTCGCAGTGTATATTTTTTTCAAGACTCCACTTTAAGTCTAAACCTTCACTCGGTCGCAGTGTATATTTTTTTCAAGACTCCACTTTAAGTCTAAACCTTCACTCGGTCGCAGTGTATATTTTTTTCAAGACTCCACTTTAAGTCTAAACCTTCACTCGGTCGCAGTGTATATTTTTTTTCAAGACTTCACTGTAAGTCTAAACCTTGTTCGTTACATACAAGACAAAACAAACAAACAAACAAATACAAACAACGACATATGACGAGACAACCTAGGCTGCACGCTATCTTCTCTTATGGACCCGGCGTGGTTAGCTGAATAGAGAGCCGTGCAAACTCAACCAGTGTAGTGTGTCAGTAAACTATAGGGTCATAGAATACAGAGAGACAGTGTAGTGTCTCAGTAAACTATAGGATCATAGAATACAGAGAAACAGTGTAGTGTCTCAGTAAACTATAAGATCATAGAATACAGAGAGACAGTGTAGTGTCTCAGTAAACTATAGGATCATAGAATACAGAGAAACAGTGTGGTGTCTCAGTAAACTATAGGATCATAGAATACAGAGAAACAGTGTAGTGTCTCAGTAAACTATTGGACCACAGAATACAGAGAAACAATGTAGTGTCTCAGTAAACTATTGGACCACAGAATACAGAGAAACAGTGTAGTGTCTCAGTAAACTATTGGACCACAGAATACAGAGAAACAGTGTAGTGTCTCAGTAAACTATTAGTACATTATGACAATTGTAAGGATATATTCATGCAGGCACACAGACAAACCCCCTACATCTAGTGTAAAACTAATATTAGATAATTTCACCCGCACCGAAAACCAAAGCGTGAAAAAGTGGTATTTCGAGGTACAACAAAAATAAATCCATATATTTATATATATAGCCATGCATTGCTCGAACACCCAAGTTGAATCGTGGGTTATTCTAGAGGCCTTGACATGAATATATATATAAATAAAGACAAATAACTGATAGTCACTTATGATAGTTAAACATCCGTGTAAAAAAAACGTTGGGGTGTCTCCGGTGGTCTCATAAACATATACAGAGACAGTTGCTGGGAGGATCAACTCGGTCCACCCAGCCACGCTAACAGGACATCATGGGGTATAGGAAGTACAGAGCCTAAGTATTAAACACAAAGGTCATTCAATCTGCTGTTCAGTGGTGACTTCACATGTATGCAATCATATTTACACATTGTCTTTAATAATTGACCTAAATTTGGTATAATACAATTCACATATAGCACCACGTGTACCCTTCCTGGGGCCCCAAGGAATTGTAGCACATAGTGTATGGGCGAATTGTTATTTGAATCCTATGGATCCAGCGGTCGTCTGGACTGGACAGGGTCACGGTCGGGGTCACCAGCTGATGTGCCGTGACAGACCTGTCACTCTTGGTTCAATAAACCCTAAAGTCCAGTTTATAGACGACATACACAGAAATTACCTTTTACATGCGCAAGGCATCTTTATTGACAAACAAGGGAGATTCCCTCTATACTATGTGAATAAAAGAACAGCAAATTAATGATATTAAAACAATACGACCTGATATATCACGAAGGCAATTCGCTCCACATCTAAGTCTGCATGCAAACAAGCGTTCGGTTGAGCGCCTGGAGAATTCTGAAGTTCTTATCTATTACATTCAGTATATCAACGCTGTGGCTATCAAGGCCTGTCTTCTGACTGCACTCTATAAAGTAAAGGTTGACGGCCCAAGGTTCCACAATGGACCATCACACTGTACCTGTTGTGCAAGTCGTCCCAGAACACCACTTGGATGTGCAGTCAGCTCTGTGAAAACCACCCGCGTTCTCCAGTAACTGTGCCTGGACTGGATGACTTCCACTTCCAGCAGCGGTACCTGATGCTGACCAGCGTCCAGTTTGATGTCCTGTTAGCTGGGCATGGCGCCAGGATTTCCTCGGATGGACACCAACTACAGGTGTTCCATATCAACTGCGGAGTGCCTGTCCATCTGTCTCCGGTGAGTGGCAGTTTCATAATTGGTATGTCAAAATCAATAAATATTCACTGTAGATATCAAGGCACACGTCGGCTGAATTAACCTGGCTTACTATAGCATAGCGGCGTGCGCCTAATCGCCTCGTCATGCCTGGCTGTGAATTGTAGATCTGCTATTTGCAGTGTTTTAGAAATGTTTCGAAAATTTCTGAAAATGTTTTGGGAAGATTTCTAAATTTCAATACAGCGATGCACCGATATTAAGAAGAAGAAATACTTTGTACAGTAGTTTGTGCTTTTGAACATTTAAGTATTTTAAACAAGGGAACCAGGGGACCTGGTACTGCCAGACCCCTAGTGGTTGAAATCTGAATGGCCGACAGAGCACTACGTCACGCTAAGCTTGGCCAATCAAAAAGAGGGACATGTAAGCACCATATATGGACAAAAACGTTGAACCGGGAGGAAAAACGTTGACCGGGAGGAAAAGAGGGGCCGACAAAGCCTCATGTAGGCCGACCCCCTGGGTCTGGCAAAAAGTAAGTACTATACTTTGATTCAAGTAATGGGGTTGAGTACTTTGTCCACCACTGGCCATAATAAGGAAGATCAAAAGCCATGGGCTTTGCAGATTGGCCAGGCTTTACTTGACGTTTGTGCCACTGTACCATTGTTAGTGGTAGCGCATGCAATAGTCCGCTCACATAATCCATGTTCATCTGAGGTGGTGCTAGCGTCCGAGAAGATGTCCCCCAAAGTTCTGTTTTTGTTAATTCTCTTCCTCGCTCCTTTGAACGCACAAAGGAATGAGGAATCTTTGCTGTCAGAGAAGGCGGGTCAGATGATGGAGTGGGCTTCCAAGCATCCCGTCATCAGGATGAACGGAGATATGTTCCATAGCCATGTCATGGCGTTCCCCAGAAACTACTCCGTTGTCGTCCTGTTCACAGCACTGCGGCCACAAAGACAATGTAAGATCTGCAGACAAGCTGCTGGTGAATTGCATGCGCTGGCTAATTCTTGGCGTTATTCCTCCGTCTTCACAAACAAGGTCTTCTTTGCAACTGTGGACGTTGATGAAGCTCCGGATGTCTTTAAGATGCTAAATTTGAATTCTGTTGCAACATTCCTCCATTTCCCATCCAATGGGAAGCCTAGTCAGGCTGATACCTTTGAGCCCCGGGCCAGAGGCTATCAAGCTGAACAGCTGGCTAGATGGGTGGCAGACCGGACCGATGTACGAATCCATGTCATTCGTCCTTCTAACTATCCAAGAACGGTTATTCTGGGCTTCTTCTTGGCTGTGATTTGTGGACTTGCCTATCTTCAAGGCCAGAACTTGGATTTTCTTTTCAACAAGAACGTCTGGGCCTTCTGTGCACTGGGCTCCGTCCTACTTATGATCTCAGGGCAGATGTGGAACCATATCAGAGGACCACCCTTTGCACGCACGGACCCTAAAACTGGACATTTGAGTTACATCCATCCAGGCACTCGGGGTCAATTTGGAGCCGAGACCCACATCGTTGGGATCTGCAATGCTGCTGTTACCTTGGGAATAGTGCTGCTATGTGAGGCTGCGACCTCCGACTTGGATTTGGGGGACAGACAGATGATGTGTCGTGCAGGTATTAGTCTGGTGATGCTTTTCTTTGGTGGGCTGACGTTTGTTTTCAGAGTAAAGTACCACTGATACCCCTACAGCTTCCCGATGAGTTAGAATCAACCAGCTGTCATCCAGGCAGAGGAAGTATCAACGTATCAACGGGTTGTTCTCCAAAGCGCCATGAAAACTCATGAATGCTCACTCCTCAACTTAAACGAATGGTCTTCTTGCGGCTACTTCCCAATCAGGGGTCGCCAAAGCGGATCGGTCACTCCGATCCGCTGATCAATTGACCGGTCCCTCTGGCCACCTGTATGTCCTCTCTCACCGCATTCATAAACCTCCTCTTTGGCCTTCCTCTTCTCCTCTTACCCTGGCAGCTCCATCTTCACCATCGTTCTCCTAATAATTAATTGGAATTAATTAATTCCCGACAGTCAATCTGTTAAGCGTCCCGGAGGGTGTGTGCTACAGACCCTTACAGGTCTGTACACTCTCTGAATTAAATGAACACTGTGGACTGTGCAGTGTAGATTCGGACCCCAGAGATAACCCACTGTACACTCTTGGAGTTACAGACCCGTAAGTTTCCATTTAGAACGCTGGATGTTGAGAACCAGATTACTGCGGGACCTTCTTCTGAATAGAATGAAAATCTAGGGCCGTTTTTACAGGTGTGCTGGGCGGGGGAAATCTATAAGAGTGGTTCTCAAAGTGGGGTCCGGGGACGTTCCAGGAGTCCTTGGGGGCGGGGGGGGGGGGGGGGTAACGTTCCAGGGGGTCCACAGCCAAAGTAGTTAATACTGCATCACAATCATTTTAACCACTTTAACCATTTATACATACACACACATATAAAAATAGCAGATCTACAAGCTTGTACATCTGCTATTTTTGAAAATATTTCAAAATTAT
Organism: Gymnoscopelus braueri; assembly: GCF_963280865.1. NCBI lineage: Eukaryota > Metazoa > Chordata > Actinopteri > Myctophiformes > Myctophidae > Gymnoscopelus > Gymnoscopelus braueri. The sequence continues at coordinate 14,470,565 of NC_137611.1, forward strand.
TGAAAATATTTCAAAATTATTGAAAATATTCTCTTCTGGGGGTCCCTGGCACAAAACATTTTCAGATGGGGGTCCGCGGCCAAATACATATAAATTTGGGGGTCCTTGGCATGAAAAAGTTTGAGAACCCCTGATCTATAAGGACTCAATTGAACCCATCATGCTGTGGCAGCAGGGCACAAGGTTTTCTCCTTTGGAGTTGCATTGATTGGTAACGCTGTGTGTGTCATGCTCTGTCATACGTTGGTATTGTGCCATAATGAATAGCTACAAAATTGACAGCTTGTAGATCGTCTGTTTTGCCGAGTGACACTGGAGAATGATGGAGTATATAACCAAGCCTAAGCCAAGCTTGGTTGACTGTTATGGCTGCCGATATGCGGTATCACCCACCCAGTACATCATCCAGTGATGATTTCAACCCTGCCCATAAAATCAGTCAAGTCAGTTTCGATTAGATTATATCTTTTCTGCGTACATGTTTCAAATTTCCAAATTTCCCTTTACAGGGACTTTAACCTATTCAGATTTACCTGTCCACGGTCCTCAGTCTGAGATATATCACAAGCTTCTTCAAATAAATTGTAAATAAGAAAAAAACAATTAACTCCATTTTAACATACAGCTTTGTCCAGCTTTGTCAACAGCACAACACAGCAGCTGTCATGTTGTTAAGCGACACAAACGCTCGAGACGCAAGGGTAAGGACGGGAACAGCTGGTGATGCAAACTCCATAGACCAGGAAATAAACTTGGACACAAGCTGTTCCTTAGCAATGCAATTCCACTGACAAGGTCTATAGCATGGGGAAAACTACATTATAACTTCAGTGATACTGCTGGTATTCAGTGCAAACACACACACATGTAACAGTCTTTCGTACTCATGAATTACAGGGTCATTCCCATGTTCCCAGGGTCCTCCTACAGTATTGGCCCAAGCACATACTGTATGGGGTTCTTGTTCTGAACATTACTGGGTGCGTGCGCAATCAGGGGGCAAAACCACTTTGACTGAAAAGTGCACGTGTGTGATTAGAGTCAGCTAGAGCAGTGGTTCTCAACCGAGGGCCGCGACCCCCCAAAATAATCAGATTTGAACTGGGGACCCCCCAAAATAATCTTATTTGAACTGGGGACCCCCCAAAATGAGGACCCCCCAAAATAATCATACTTGAACTGGGGACCCCCCAAGCTGACAAGCACTTGGAATTGTAGTTGAGCCGGATTGAAATTGTTCATAGAGGTCATTTGTTTCCAGGTATGCAGTGATTTGGGTTGCGACACCTCGTTCCAGAATTTTTGACAAAAATGGGAGGTTTGAGATGGGCCGGTAGTTATTGGGGGAGTCAGGGTCAAGACCAGGTTTTTTTTATAGAATAGGTGAGCTTTAGGGGAGGGGCTACAAATCCAAAGGAAAGGGAGGAGTTTATTGTTTTTGCGATGAGTGGGGAGAGTCCTTGAAGTGGGTGGTGGGGAGGGGGGGTCCAGGGAGCAGGTTGAGGACTTCATACCTGCAACTACGGATGAGAGCTCAGATGGTGTGATGTCCATAAACGAGGAAAAATAGTTTAAATGTGTGTGTGTGCTCGCGCGCTCGCTCGCACAGACACGCACACACAAATTGACCAGTAGCAATTTCCCAGAAAGTTTGTTGGCAACACGTTCCATCAGGTCAAGAGCAGTGTGGAACTCCATATTTGGGCGAGACTGACATCATTATGCAAGATACAAGGCAGCCATGCTTAAAGGTGTATGACTCACACTGGCTCTCCCAACAAACCAATTACTCTCATTGAAGATAACAAACATTGGTCACACATACAGTATGTCTACTGTATGACTACAGTTTTGTTGGTAAAAAGGTCTATCTTTATTTTTGCATTAATGCTGACGTGACAGCGAAGGGGGTACACACTTCAGAGTTGCAGCTAACAAGAAAATAAATTGTAACAGAAACTATGTCTAAGAAACCAGAACCAGTGAGTCAAGTGAAGAGCTTACTCGCCGGGGGGTTTGGAGGTATGTGCCTGGTCTTCATAGTGCATCCACTAGATACCATAAAGGTCCGTTTGCAGACTCAGCCAAAGCCTAAACCTGGGGAGACCCCCATTTATACAGGAACCTTTGATTGCTTCAGAAAGACCCTCGCTAAAGAGGGTGTAAAATGTCTATATAAAGGTATGGTAGCCCCTATAATTGGAGTAACACCAATGTATGCTGTAGATTTCTTTGTATATGGCCTGTTGAAAACATTACAGCAAAAAAGTCCTGATGATATTCTTACGTATCCACAGCTCTTTGCTGCAGGAACGTTGTCCGGGGTGTTCACCACAGCCATCATGGCTCCCGGAGAGCGTATCAAATGCCTTCTACAGATCCAGGCAGCATCCAGAGAGGTAAAATATGCATGGCCCATGGATTGTGCCAAACAGCTCTACAGAGAGAGTGGGATCAGAGGACTCTACAGAGGCACTGCTCTCACACTTATGCGAGACATGCCATCAAGTGGGATGTACTTCATGACCTATGAATGGTTGAAGAACATTCTCACACCAGCAGGGAAGAGTCATAATGAGCTCAGTGTTCCGAGTATTCTCTTTGCAGGAGGATTGGCTGGGATCGCTAACTGGGCTGTGGCAATTCCGCCAGATGTTCTCAAGACTCGTTTCCAAACCGCTCCTGAGGGAAAGTATCCGAATGGGTTCCGGGATGTTCTACGTGAGCTGATTAGGGAGGAGGGCGTGGCCTCTCTTTATAAAGGCTTCACTGCTGTCATGCTCAGAGCTTTCCCTGCCAATGCAGCTTGTTTCTTAGGATTTGAAGTTGCTATCAAGTTCCTGAATTGTGCAACACCTAATTTGTGATGGATAATGAATCCCAAACCATTTACCACTGCTATTACCGTCAGTCGACATGAATAGAAATGGATGATCCGGTTAAACGCCTTAAGCCCCCTACATGCTATCATAAGGCATCCAGACAGCCTCCATAGCTGAGCGGTTAGGACGCGTACCGCACAGGCTTAAATGCCTGACAGCGAGTCCCCGGCTCGAGGACTCGAGGGAGTGCGGTGCCCAGTGTCAAGACTTTCAGATAGGCGGCTGTAAAAAAATCTCTGATCCGACCGATGTGCCCATATAGTATAGGCATAATGGATATCCCATGGTCCAGAACCGCCGATCGGGGCATAAAAGGGACACAGATAGATGGGTACAACAGGTACTCTGACAACGGGTACAACGGGTATTACAAAACCATGATGGGGCATGCATTTCCAACTTGCATTGTTCCTGACTTGCTTCGGTGCCCCTTGGGCACCAGTCTAGTATTTGATAACTATATCATCAAGTAGCAATTTCCCAGAATGTTTGTTGGCAACACTTTCCATCAAGTCAAGAGCTATGTGGAACTCCATATTTGGGCGAGACTGACATCACTATGCAAGGTACAAAGCGGCCATGCTTAAAGGTGTATTACTCACACTGGCTCTCCCAGCAAACCAATGACTCTCACTGAAGATAACAAACATTGGTCACACATACAGTATGTCTATATGACTACAGTTCTGTTGGTAAAAAGGTCTATCTTCATTTTTGCATTATTGCTGAAGTGACAGCGAAGAAGGTACACACTTCAGAGTTGCAGCTAACAAGAAAATAAATAGTAACAGAAACTATGTCTAAGAAACCAGAGCCAGTGAGTCAAGTGAAGAGCTTATTCGCCGGGGGGTTTGGAGGTATGTGCCTGGTCTTCATAGGGCATCCACTAGATACCATAAAGGTCCGTTTGCAGACTCAGCCAAAGCCTAAACCTGGGGAGACCCCCATTTATACAGGAACTTTTGATTGCTTCCGAAAGACCCTCGCTAAAGAGGGTGTAAAAGGCCTATATAAAGGTATGGCAGCCCCTATAATTGGAGTAACACCCATGTATGCTGTCTGTTTCTTTGGATATGGCCTGGGGAAAACATTGCAGCAAAAAAGCCCTGATGATATTCTTACGTATCCACAGCTCTTTGCTGCAGGAACGCTGTCCGGGGTGTTCACCACAGCCATCATGGCTCCCGGAGAGCGTATCAAATGCCTTCTACAGATCCAGGCAGCATCCAGAGAGGTAAAATATGCAGGGCCCATGGATTGTGCCAAACAGCTCTACAGAGAGAGTGGGATCAGAGGACTCTACAGAGGCACTGCTCTCACACTTATGCGAGACATGCCAGCAAGTGGGATGTACTTCATGACCTATGAATGGTTGAAGAACATTCTCACACCCGCAGGAAAGAGTCATAATGAGCTCAGTGTTCCGAGTATTCTCTTTGCAGGAGGAATGGCTGGGATCGCTAACTGGGCTGTGGCAATTCCGCCAGATGTTCTCAAGACTCGTTTCCAAACCGCTCCTGAGGGAAAGTATCCGAATGGGTTCCGGGATGTTCTACGTGAGCTGATTAGGGAGGAGGGCGTGGCCTCTCTTTATAAAGGCTTCACTGCTGTCATGCTCAGAGCTTTCCCTGCCAATGCAGCTTGTTTCTTAGGATTTGAAGTTGCTGTCAAGTTCCTGAATTGGGCAACACCTAATTTGTGATGGATAATGAATCCCAAACCATTTACCACTGCTATTACCGTCAGTCGACATGAATAGAAATGGATGATCCGGATGAGCCCCCTACATGCTATAATAAGGCATCCAGACAGCCTCCATAGCTGAGCGGTTAGGACGCGTACCGCACAGGCTTAAATGCCTGACAGTGAGTCCCCGGCTCGAGTACTCGAGGGAGTGCGGTGCCCAGCGTCAAGACTTTCAGATAGGCCGCTGTTGTTAAAATCTCTGATCCGACCGATATGCCCATATATAGGCATAAGATCCCATGGTCCAGAACCGCCGATCTGGGCATAAAAGGGACACAGACAGATGGGACAGGTACTCTGACAACGGGTACAACGGGTATTACAAAACCAGATGGAGCATTCATTTCCAACTTGCATTGTTCCTGACTTGCTTCGGTGCCCCTTGGGCACCAGTCTAGTATTTGATAACGTGAGATACAAGTAGGTATGCAGGAATTTAGGCTTCAGTGTTGTTATTGTTACAGATTATATACGTGACAATTTATTTTTTTCGTGTACCCTATAAAACCACTTTAGTTCATTTTCGTGTGGCACCCAAGAGAAGTGACGGACTATTCTGCCTCTGTCTCTGCAACGGGGCTGCTATAGGCAGCGGACATACAGCGGTGTGAGATTTCACTTACCGGGGGTTGGGGGTTGGGGGGGCTTCCAAAGTTGAGCTTAAGCCTTATACTTACATGAGTACTCGAGTGCTTTATTTACTTCACAATGATAACCTGTAGCCAGTGGTGGAAAGTAACAAAGTACATTAACTTTTTGAGGTATTTGTACTTTACTTGAGCATTTGCAATTTCCAATACTTTTACCTCACTACATTTATTTGAAAACTTTAGTTACTAGTTACTTTTTAGATTTTGATTATTACAAAACATACAGTAAACACTTACATCTTGTAGATCCGCTATTTTCAAAAGATTTTTATACATTTGAAAACTTGTGAAATGGGACATTCTGCATAATGAGTACTTTCTACTTTTGGTACTTTAAGTACATTTTACTCAAGTAAATTTTGAATTCCACACTTTTAATTGTAACAGAGTATTTCTGCATTGCAGTTCTGATACCTTTTCCACCACTGCCTGTAGTGACGATGTGCTCTCAATTAATTTCATAATGATTTCCTGTTTGCGTTTTGAACAACGCCGTTGAAGGCTGTTTGAGCTGAAACATGTCAGTTGTTGGTCTCGGTGAATAAAATAAAATAGTGAACAGACATTATGGAGTGCTGCTGGCTTGTTTATCTTCTCGTTGTATTTTTTGACCGTGCACCTAAAAGCCTCGCTCTCGTTTTCGTTTCTGTTTCTGGATCATTGCCAGGCAGGTCGAGTAGGACACCTAGTAGTTGACAATATTGATGCATGACGCCCGGCACACAATATACTTTATTAATGCGGTGAAACCGGTGTTACCAGTGTTGACATTTATTAACCGGTGGGAAATTTCCCACACGTGACATCCCTGATGTGTACACTAGTGTGTTGTTCCTCAACATTATTGTAACATCCTAACATATACTGTATTTATAGGTGTACACAAGAGTAAAGTTTTTTGGTTTTGGTGCAGCAATAACAACAATAACAAAACATATAAAGAATAGCAACAATAGTACGACTAATAATAGTGAAACAATTACGGTTCAGTATATCTTTGCATTGCCTGAATGACAGCAAACAAACACACAGTTGTGAGAGACAGCTGACCAATAGGTCCAGCAGAGTTCTTAGCTGGTGCGTGTGGAGGTGTGTACAGGGTCTTCATTGGACATCCACTATACCACAAAGGTGCATTTGCAGAAAAATGGAATGTAATCCTTTGGTGACTGATTTGGGGGAAACGGTATGATCCATGACTATGTTGACAACATGTTGACAACAAATCATATAACATGCATAGTAGGCATAACCGTTTCATGCAACCTAATTATTTTGTGTATATATTATACTGCTCAAAGAAATGTAGGGAACACTTTGATCCCTTAATTATTTTGAGTTTTCATGAACTGTGTACATACTGCTAACAAAAACTGCTCAAAAGAATTAAGGGATCAAAGTGTTCCCTTAATAATTTTGAGCAGTGTATATATATGTTACAGTATGATTGGAGAACCAGTACGATTGAAGAAGGCTCGCTCGTTTTTACCACCCACCCAGCAATTCTGTAGAAGCAACACTAGAGGGAGCCACAAGCCAGGCTTGTGCACAAGCATATATTGCCGCGACCACACACACACGTGCGCGCGTGTGTGACCGGCTTCGAGTGCTATCAATGCATTGAATGGGGAAATAGGCGAGTTTATTAGACCTTTCAATGGGCGAAATAGGCTACTACCTACCCGCGATTTATCAGACCATTCATTCAGGAGCTACTGACCTACTTGGAGGCGGAGCAGTCCGCACAACAATATTTACGATTCTGTGCCTATCGGTACATAACTCAAACGGCGCTGAGTAGGCACAGGCGAACGTCACACCGTTCAGGACGGCAACTCGGTCGCCTTAGCTCCCTCTGTGGTCCTTCACGGGGTGACAGTTCGCCTGTGACTGCGCGCCTCCGTCAGGGTCCAAAACCAAAAGCGAAACCTAAACTGAACTATTAAGTCATGTCAGTTGGTAGGTTAGTATGTCTTGATAACACCCAATGAATGGTCTGATAAAACGTGGGTAGGTAAGTAGGTCGCCTATTTCGCCCATTCAAAGGTCTAATAAACTCGCCTATTTCCCCATTCAATGCAGATAGCATTCGAATCAGGTGGACTGTTAAGATACTTTTATTGTGTTCTGCTGGCTTTTGTTTTAGTTTCTCCCTGACACACACACACACACACACACACACACACACACACACACGGAGGAGGAGAAGGAGAAGGAGAAGGAGCTCCTCCTCCTCGCGAGCCTCGCTAATAAACCCTGTCTCGAAAAGCCCCGCATCGCCCCGAAGCCCCGTGCCTAAAAACGAGCGCTCTGTCTTCAATCGTACTGGTTCTCCAAACGTACTGTGACATATGTTATATATATATATATACATATATATATATATATATATATATATATATATATATATATATATATATACATATACATATACATATACATATACATATACATATATATATATATATATATATATATATATATATATATTGATTGCTGATCTCTTTCAAATAGAAAAACTTGACCAAACAATTGCTCATATTCACATTCTGACTCTCCTAATTCAAATAATTATCCAATACATGATTGAAAATGGCTGCTAACAGATATTAGCTTTGAGTGATATGTAGATCTAATGAAAAGATCATCTTTGTAACATCTCTCCCCTCCAACACAGTCCAGCCGTCATCTAGCTGGTGTGCTTCTCTTCATGATACTTGGATGAACAAAAAAATGTATAAATTCAATACGTCCCTGTAGAACATTTAAATAATCTTGTCATGCCCAGCCAACAGTACACAGTTGGGGAGTGGCCTGGCTAGTGTGTGCGGGTGAATGGCTGTTGGGTTGTTGGATTACGATACTCCCAAACAAAGCACATCATAGCAGATGTCACACACCCTCACTGGTCTGTCCAGGTCAAACTTGATTATGGCAATCTCCTTTATAGAGCACTTGTGGCACAGCTGGCGCCCACAGTGGCGGCAGTGATATTTCCATGTGGTGACTCCAAACTTGGCAGCACATTCATCGCAGTTGGACCCATCGCACCATGGGGGTTCATTAGACAGCATATCAAGAAGGCGGAAGAGCAAATGCTTGGTGGGCATTTTGTGGTTGAAAATGTTGATGCCCTTATTGTTGATGACGCCCAGACGAGCCCCGGACATCACAATGGTACGGCACAGGTTTGCATTTCCCTTCATGTAGGCCAGCAGTAGAATTGTGTTCCCTTCATTATCTGGTTTGTCCAGGGGGAATTCAGGCATGCACTCCAAGAACAACTCAAAGATGGCAGCTGCATTCTCTTTTCCATAATGCCCAAGGACGTGCATCGGTGAGTGACCCCCAAGATTGAAGGCCTCTGCGTCAATGTTGGATTCTGTGAGAAGGGCTCGGACATTGTTAAGGCGACCCTGCATCACAGCAAGGTGCAGAGCGTTATTGCCATTCTCATCTTTAGCAGCAAATTCAACCCCATTCTCCAACAGCACAGAGCAAATAGAGGCCAAGTCCTGCTGGGCAGCCAAGTGTAGGGCTGTCTGCCTGTGTTTGGTCACTTCATTCACGTTGGCCCCCGCAAGCAGCAGGCTGCGGACAATGATCTCTGAGGCCACCTGGACAGCCAGGTGGAGTGGAGTGAGTTTGATCAAATCCTGCACCCTGGAGTTGACGTTGGCCTGGACGCTGATGAGGAACAGGACACTCTCAATGTCCAAGTTCTGCACGGCCACATGGAGGATATTATGCCCCTTGTTGTCCACCTGCTCAGCAGCCCCTGGCTCTCTCTTAAGGATCGCCTCAGCAGCCTGGTTGTTCTTGTGGGTCATGGCACAGGCAAACGGGGCCATGCCCTGACGGTCGCGTATGTTCAGACGTATCCCTGGATGGGAAATAAGCAGCTGGGTAATGACACTATGCTGATTGCTAATGGCAATGTGGATAGGAGCTCGACCCTCAGAATCCTGTGCATTGACATTAGCCCCAAACTCAAGAAGGCACTGGACCACCTTGTCCATCCCCCAACTACCTGCCAGGTGAAGGGGACACTGTCCATCAAAAGCGTCTTCATCCCCCTCCCCATTCGGACCTGGCCGTCTGGGGCTGTTCACATCACAACCACTGCGAATGAGGAAGCAGGCTGAGGTCTCGTTGTTCTCATCCACAGCCCTGTGCAGAAGGGTCTGCAGACAGCCTGAGGGACCGGAGCTCCAGCAAGTGACATCACAGCCATGGCGCACCAGTGTAGCGGCAATGTCTTCAAAGCCGTTCTCCAGGGCCAGCCAGAGGGGAGGGTCACCTTTCTCATCCACCACAGACATGTCTACCCCTCGCATGCAAATGGCATCCACTATGATGGGAAGCTGGTTGGTGATGGCTAGCTGCAGGGCTGTATGGCCCTCTTGAGTCCGAACATTAATGTCAGCCTGATGCTTCAGCAGAAACATGGCACTCTTGCCGTCCTGTCTTTGGATGGCCATGTGCAGAAGGGTTCTACCGTTCGACATGATGTCATTGATGGAAGCCCCTGAGCCCAACAGCTGTGCCGCTATGGTGTGCATACCTGTCCAGAGGGCTAATCCTAGTACTGTCTGATCCATGGAGTCTTTGAGGGTGAAATCTGGGCTAATCTTCAAGCTGTTTGTGGCGTGAAGTGTACTGGCTTTCTGCTCCAGGATGACAGATACAACATCTGACTGGTTGTGAGAGATGGCCATGTGGAGGGGCGTCTGCAATACCACACCATGAGCCTCTTCAGGCATGGCCTTCTGGGTCTGCAGATTGGGGTTAGCTCCCTGCTGGAGCAGTTCAGCAGTAAGCATTGCCAGGCCACAGCGACACGCTGTATGGAGAGGGGTCTCCCCCCACTTGTTGACATGGTTGACCTTTGCCCCGTGAGTGGAAAGGAAGAGGGCGGCCGCCTCACTGCCAGCCCCTGCGGCTCTCTGCAGGAGGCAGTTTCCTGTGGTTGCGTCAGGCGCCTCAGGGTTGCTACCTCTCTGGATGAGCCGAGCTGCGAAGCTGTTATCAAGTGGGTTTACCGAGTTGTCTGCAGAGATTGTGATGTACTGCAGGGCCAGCCACAGGGCCGTGCTGCCCTGATAGTCGTTGAGCTCCAGGTCGAGCTGTTTGCACTGTAGGAGTTGGTTAAACACAGGCTCATTTCCTGATTCCACAGCCTCATGCAAAGGGGTTCTGCCCTTGCTGTTCTGCATGTTGGGGTTGGCTCCAGCTTTGAGTAGGGCTTCTGCAATTCGCGCCATGCTGTTCATAACCTCCCCAGAGTTTTTTGGGGGGCTGAAGCAGACCATGTGGAGGGGGGTCTCCATCGCCCCTGTGGCTGCATTCACCTTGGCATAGTGGCGGATCAGGAAGGTAGAGGCAAACTCATCGCCTCGTTGGATGGCTTTATGCAGGAGGCTCCATCCACTCTGGTCAACCATATCCACATCTGCTTTGTGGTTCACCAGTGTGGTAGCAATGCTCTCCAGTTTGCGAGAGAGGGCCAAGTCTAGTGCCAGGTCCCCATTGTTGTCCAGTTCATTCAGCTTGGCCGGCAACTGTGAGTCCATGTGGATGAGGTAAAGGAAAATGACATCCTCCCTCTCCACTTTGATGGCTTTGTGGAGTGGATACTCCGTTTTAGACTTGATCATCTTGTAAAGGAGCTGGGCACTCATGGTACTGAAGTCTTCTTTTTTCAGGTCATCCCAGTGACTGGCTATGATTTCTCCACAGTAGTTCATCAGTGTGGTGGCATTGAGCTCATCAGCCGTTTGGTAGAAGCAAATGCAGTTCCTAACATTTACGGAGGACATCACACCCTTCTCGCACCTCTCTCTGAGCGGCTGCATTTGGAAGCGGTTGGCCAGCTTCATCAAGTCAATAAGAAAGGCATCATCCCCACTAAGCTCTAAGACGTCAGTGTATACCCAGCGCAACATTGCTTGGGCGATATCAGGCTTGGCATCTGATAGGTCCAGTACTGAGGTGGTGGCCAGTTTGGCCAGACTCCAGACATCACTTCGAGCAGCCAACATAAACTTATGGGCCCTGATGAGCTCCTCCCCTGCGACTTTTACTTTCAGGTCACTGTACTGCTCCTGTTGGTATAGGTCGGCCACAATGTTCAGCAGGCGGCTGATGAAGGAGTCTCCAGCATCTGGGATGGGGGAACCCTGTCTAGAGGCTTGAGCGGCCATCACAGCACCACGTCTTTCTGTGTCAGCCAGTTTCTGCTGCATCTTCACATACTCCTGCCTGAGCAGGGCCAGGTGCTTCTGAAGCTTGGTCACCTCATCTTCCACCATATTGCGCGGCTTCGTCACTCTGTATTGAGATATGATGATGGAGCCGCCAGTGGGAGTTGGTCCGAGTTCTCCAAGGTCCATGTGCAGTTCTGCAGACAGCCTGAGAAATACTGAAACTGACACAGACGCACAATCAGCTACAGATAGACATGTCTGTCTCTGTGTATGTGTGTCTGTCTCTTTCATCCCCAAATATGGATATGACTGATGTCACAGTACCCACGTCATAGTACTGTCATAGACTTACTTACTCTGATAACAGGTACCGGCACTCCGGCACTACCATGACCTACCACCGGCCAACCATGGTAGGCCATCTGTCGACCATGGTCAAGTGACGTCAGTCACCTATGATGATGCCATATTTGGGCAAAGTTTCATCCCAATCCCGCCACCATTGACTTCCATTATATGAAATTACAGTACATAGTTTAGCTTTCAATTCATTTTAGATATAATTTTAAAATATTTTCTTTGTTAGCAATGCAAATAATTTTGCATACAATACATTTATTGATCGCCAAACCCAAACAATCCCCAACAAATCCATGCTTTCAATACAATATTTTTTGATTGCATTGCCAAAGGTTTGCTGTCAAATGTTAATTTGATTGAATAAAGAAGATCCAAAATAATAGCTAGACTATTGAGAGTCTAAAAATACGTACGAGTATACGTCCAAAAGCCTACCTTGTCAAAAATGGCACGTTAATTCAAAAAGCAGCATAAAGTATGAATGAAGATAATGTCGAATATAATATTTAGATGTTAGGAAATTATATTTTGCATTTAACTTAATTATGTGTTGGCATCTGCCACGACACAAATAATGACATACTGAATTATGCCGATTCAATTAACTTTTATCTGTTTTGAACAATCAACATGCCCTCATGTGGTAACTATTTACTGCAGGGATACAGTCCAAAAAATGCTGACACAACGGGAAACTACAATACATTCAGGCTCAACGCCATTACACTCTAAACCACCCTCATGCCTGATTTATACTTAGTTGTAACCCGGTGTTGCGCCGTGAAAATAGCAGATCTGTAAGCTCACAAGGCTTTGCAGCGCGATGAGTTATGAGCTTGTAGATTGGCTACTTTCGCGGTGCGACACCCTCTCGCAACTAAGCATAACTCAGGCTTTATAACCAACATTGCATGAGCCGCTGGTGTCAGTTAATGCTCCTCCGTTCCTCGCTTCCCACAGTCATCATCCTCTGTATCAGCCATGATATAATGAGCAGGCACAACAGGCTCTCTTTTCCCTCCCCCAGGTGTAGATCTTATGAATATGCCACTGTCAAAACACGGTGGCGCGCTCCTCTTCTGGGCTCGCTTATTCCTCGTTATCCCGAAAAACTGATTCACTTCATGCTCGTATAATGAGAGTCGGTATGCGGTCCATATGGTTACGGTGGGTCGGAGGTGACGTAGGACAAGCGAGGGGAGGGAGGTAAAGGACGGGAGGAAGGAAGGGAGGAAGAGAGGGACTGTGTGAGAGTGAGGCGTGAGAGGAGGCAGACACAGGGGAGGGGAGTTACTGTAATGTGCATTTTTTAATGATAAGTGAGTCTCTCTTGCACGCCTGCCCTCTCCAGCGCTCGGTGAGGATTATTCAGCATGAGCTGGAGAGAGAAGGACGAGGTTAACAGTAAAAAGCTAAATCCACGGCGTAGCTGAAATCACAACACTTAACTCGGTCCACTTGTTAGCGTATTAGAGTTGTGTTTTAAAAATGCATTCAGCCGCATCCTTCTGACAAGGTGTGCTACACAGGATGAGTTATTGGAGCCGCTCCTCTGCCATCATAGCATATTATCCACAATGCCTCTTGACACAAAGGCAGTCCTACAGTATTTGATCATCCCCGGAATAGAGGGAGGGGTCAGTTGACTCCCTGTTCTTCCTATCAATCTATGTATCCATCCACCCATCCGTGAATCTATTTATTTATTTATACGTTTATTTGGAGGGGACAGCGCATGTTAATGAACATTACAAACAAAATGTAGTGTAAATACACCGGATTTAGCAAGAATGCTAATTTCCATCCATAGTCCCGGAATCTATCACCCCCCCTCTCTCTTTTCTAACTCTCTGTCTGTCTGTCTCTTCTCTCTCTGGCAGCAGTTTGGGCAGTCACCTGACCTGTGCCTGACGCTGAGTGATTCCTGCCTGCCACGTCCTCCTGCCTTGGGACCGCTGTCTTTGTACTCGCCAGTCTCGCATGATGATGTGATTGTGAGCCATGGGCTCACGGTGGCCAGATTTCCGTGGCTGTATCCCAAAGGTAAAAGGATTCAATTGCACGACATATAAATATCAGCCATGGCTGCTGGGACAAGAAAGAGAGAAAGGAGAGTTTTTTTTCTTCTCTTCTCTCTTTTATGCTCCTTTAATTGGTGGCACTGCTTCAAGGTTCAAGGTTCAAGGTTCATTATTGTCGTCTTGTGTGCTGGTACTGTACATAAGAGAAGACATTATTTGTTTTCAGCTTCTCGGACATTATACTGTAGCAGCATAGCAACAGTGGCAAACACAAGAAACAAGCAAACATCTATAGAATACACACGCAATAGCAGTGGTGGAAAGTAACTAAGTACATTTACTCAAGTACTGTACTTAAGTACAATTTAGAGGCATTTGTACTTTACTTGAGTATTTCCAATTTCAAATACGTTTACTTCTACTCCACTACATCTCAGAGACAAATATTGTACTTTTACTCCATAACAATTATTTGAAAACTTTAGTCACTAGTAACTTTGTAGATTTTGATTATTATTACAAAACATACATTAACCACTTCAGCCCTATATACATTTTGGCCATTTGAAAATAGCCGATCTACAAGCTCACAATGCGTCGCGATGTGACACATTGTGAGCTTGTAGATCTGCTATTTTCAAAAGATTTGTAAACATTTTATACATTTGAAAACTTGTGATATGGGACATTCTGCAAAATGAGTACTTTCTACTTTTGTACTTTAAGTACATTTTGATACCAATACTTTTGTACTTTTACTCAAGTACATTTTGAACTCCAGACTTTTACTTTTACTCCTAGACTTTCTACATTGCAGTATTGATACTTTTAATAGAGTATTTTTCCCTACCACTGCACAATAGCGGCCTGGGTATAGCAGCAGCATATAGACAAAGTGACTCGGCACCTACAGTAACTGTTACCATTTTGTCAGCATGTCGAATGCTGTAAAAGTGGCCTGTGTCATTGTCTTTGGCATTGTAACAGTGGCAAACATAATAAGAAAAAAGAAACAAGCAAACATCTATAGCAGGGGTCTTCAACAGGGGGTCCGGGACCCCTAGGGGTCCTCAGAGTTACTACAGGGGGGCCGCCAAATCTTTGTGTTTCTTCATCCCTATAGCATCCCTATTCTGAGGGGAGCATTAGCCGAAAATAGCAGATCTACAAGCTCACAATGCCTCGCATCTCGAGGCGTTGTGAGCTTGAAGATCTGCTATTTTCGGCAGAGAGGTTTGGTGGAGGGAAAAAGGAGCAAACCAAGTACAAAGCCAAAAGTCAGGTTTACTATGTATGTAATGAGGGTTTAAGTGGTTGAATGTCAGGGGAAAAAAAATGTGTTTAATCTGCAACACAATTGTATGCAAATTGTGTAGTGGGGGGGTCCCTGCTTAATCTGTCTCTCAGCTAGGGGTCCCTGGCCTGAAAAACGTTGAAGACCACTGAACACACCTCACACTCTATCTTTACCTTTGATCCACAGCAGACTTGACAGTATTCTTATGAAGGCATCTTGAACTGTAGTTTTGGTAAGTGGATGTCGCCAACACAGTGAGTAATTCAGCATAGCATTGTGTTTCTTTTATCCATGGTGAAGCAACAGCATAACAGGTTATGTGCTCTATTGAAGGACTAAAGCCTGCATCGTACTCCAACCCACGTCCAAACTGCAAGAAATGACGAAACCTCTGTACCTCCCACTGAGAGGGAGATCCAGGTGCTAAAACCACCAGTTCCACAGCTGTATACACAATGCGTGGCTCGAGTGACCTTTTGGTCACATGTTCACAAAGAGTGGGTGTCTGAAAATATATTGTGAGAATAAAGTAAATTATTTTATGGCGATCAGTATGCTAGAGATGAGACAGACCAATTACAATTACACTTTAAGCATTAAGCTGACAAAATTACACTATTATAATAATCACATAAATAGAATGCAGAGAGAACAGTGTAGTGCCTCAAGAAACTATGATACAGGGGTACCAGACATACAGTATGACAATTTTGGCTGGTTGAAGACCAGGCGTGCTGCGGTATTCTGGATCATTTGGAAGGGCTTAAGTGAGCATGCTGGCAGGCCAGTAAGGAGAGAGTTAAAGTAGTCAAGATTTGAGGTGACTGAGGCCTGGATAAGGAGTTCGGCAGACCCCTGGGTGAGAGAGGGTCTAATCCTTTGAATGTTTTGAAGTGTAAACCCCCAGGAGAGAGTGACCGCTGAAATGTGTGCCTTGAAGGACAGCTGACTGTCCAGGACAACAACACCCAGGCTCTTGGCACTTGGAACAGAAGCCACCAGGGAGTTGTCTATGGAAATAATGAGATCCTGCATGGGGCAGCCGCAGGACTTATCTGCATCTATGGGAAGAAGAGAAGCTCAGTCTCATCTGCGTTGAGCTTCAGGTGGTTGGAAGTCGGGAAGACATCTACTGTGAATTATACTTCGGGGTCAAATTGGAACTCTCCAAAGATTTTACGCTGTCCATTATGCAAACACGATACGTGATAAGTTGGTTAGCAACACCATGTTTCTGATAAAAAATGTGAGTCGACCTCGCTGCAATTCACTGAAAACCGTGTTATGAAAGCAGTATTATAATAACATTACAATAGAGAGGCTGTGTTCAGTGGAGGGCTCTAACTTGTGTGAGTGGGTGAATCCAATTTGCACTGAAATACACAAGTCTGACACCCTAAACACATTTGTTTACAGACGTGGTTAGGGTGTCAGACTTAAAAACAAAATACATGAAATCCAACCATATCATATGTAAAACAACAACAATAATACCATACAACCTTACTATAGGCATTTATTTTTAACAATTCAATGCACATTTCAGGCAGTGCCCCTGACAGGACTACAGAATCACTTGACGGAAGGGAGAAGCCCCTCGGCTCGGATAGCCCGTTCTCTATGGATGGAACACGAAAGATCAGTGAGCCCATTTTAGCCCCGATAAAAGGGAACATTCACCCATTTGTTAGCTGCATCCCCATAGACACACAGTGCTGTATCAATAACTAGCTTTGACCTCCACATCTGAAAGAGGGGTGCGGGTAAAAGAGGATAAAAGTGCTTCACAGGGACCTATATGGTAAGCATAATGGTATTCACAGTCATCCGCTGCAGGGCTATAATTTCACATAGCCGGCCAACTGGCTTGCCGAATTATCTCAGTTTTTCACTGGGAAAACGAGTTGCTCAAGGTCAGACTAAGACAAACAACATGTTATTTTGAGCTCGAGGTGTGTGTGCGTGTGTGTGTGTGTGTGTGTGTGTGTGTGTGTGTGTGTGTGTGTGTGACTGAACTGGCTGTTTCCAAGCACAAAAGACCCACGCCAGGACCACCCGGGGCCTATTAGGGGCTACAGATTGTAGGGTCTTGTCGTGCATTCACTCTATTTATGCCTCTCACTTGTCTTTTAAATAATGCATATCTGTTTAGGCAGGGCCACTTCTTTTTTTTAAACAGAGGCACCTGGCACGCTTTGGTATTCCGCCGTTTGCTCCCTTCCCGGGGGGGGTGCAGACTTTTATATGTCGCTGCTGTCGGGTGGAAACCTTGTATGTCCAAAACCTGTTCCTTTTTATTATAGTAAATGAAAAGTACAATAGTGAAAACACCCGATCTACAAGCTCCACAGGCGGTGTGGCTTGTAGAGCTTGTAGATTGTAACTTATACTGTAGTTCTGCTATTTTCACAACTTTTGCGTGACACTCTTGTATGATGAAGGAGGGCATTGATTTCTTTAAAAGAAAACGTACAAAGTTGAGATACAGGGATACAAGGTTTCTGCCCGACAGCAATGATAAAGCGTTGGGGGGGGGGGCTTTGGTTGTGATGTGTGTGAGAGAGAGGAGAGTATGAGCTACAGCATGACAATGATGCTAGCTTAAGGAATGGCAGGGTTTTTGTGGTGTGTTGGCTGATGGTTTGAATGATAATGATAATAATAATAATGATAATAATAATAAAGGAGAAGTTGCATGGAGAAAAAAAAATGTTCAGGTGACACCAGTTTGCTTAATTCCATTGCAGTTTCACCTATTTCAAGGATCTCTTGAGCACTGACATCATGTTTTGTGTGTGTGTGTCATTCACCTCTTATCTTGTTTGTGCATCATTCGCAGGGTGCATTTAAATTTGAAGTTTGCTGTGGAGGCACGGCCCTCAGAGCTCAACAGTTTGCATCTAATGAAGGCCATCTCAAAGGCCCGTTAAGCCTGATTTATACTTAATTGTGCGGGGGTGTCTCATGCTGAAAATATCTCACTGTTCGGATGTGGGAGGATTGGGCTTCTGTTGGTTCCGCCGTGGGGGGGACAATGCCCCGTCCCATAGTACTGGGCACAGGACTTGTGCCCGGTGGTGTGGGTGGAGGTTTTTGGCATATCCAGTCCGTGGCAGGGGGCTGCAGGGGCGTGGGGCCCTCCTCGCTGCATAGTGTTGTCCTCCTCTCATCGGGGTGGTGAGATCCGTTCTAGGGGTTTTGCTGGATCCCCCACCCCCCCATTTCTGAAGCTTTTACCACTTGATTACTAACTTTTTGTTCTCCTTTTTGTTCTCCTTTTGTTTGTTTTACTGCCTTTGTTTTTGTATTACTATAAATGTGTCTGATTATGTGTATAATCTTTTGTATGTACGTACATTGTCTTGCCTAAATGTTCCTTTGAAAAATCTCAAAATAAATGATTAAATAAAAGAAGCAAATAGCCTATCTATAAGCTCAATCTGTGAGCTTGTAGATCAGCTAGTTTCAGTGCGCGGCGAGGCGCACAACCACGCATACTGTAAATCGAGGATTTAGTGGTAACACTCCCTCCACTCTGATCCTGGTGGGTACCGCTGCTTCCCCCTGC
Organism: Gymnoscopelus braueri; assembly: GCF_963280865.1. Lineage (NCBI taxonomy): Eukaryota > Metazoa > Chordata > Actinopteri > Myctophiformes > Myctophidae > Gymnoscopelus > Gymnoscopelus braueri. The sequence continues at coordinate 14,489,295 of NC_137611.1, forward strand.
AGCCAGTTCCAATAATGAGCTGTACACTGACTGCTAGTGTAGGTCTGTTCTCTCATTAGCACAGACTTTCACTCCACATGACTCTGTCTTCTTCTGCAACACACCTCATATCCTGTCCCCGCTACTTTTACGCCGTGACGCCAAAGGGGCCATGCAGCCGTCAAGAGCGGGTTTTTTTTTTTTTTTTACTGTATGTCCGTCCGTCTGTGTCTTTGTATCAATTATCTTCGCTATAGTCGCACAGTGATGGCACAACCTAGTATGTACGAAGAAGGGGAAGGGAATCAAGGTCAGCATGGCTGAATCTAACTTAACCGTAATCCTAACCCTAGGCTGCACTAGCCTTCCTGCTTTCGTGTATAGAGGGGCGGGTTGGGAGAGAATGCGCCTGATCCCATTGGTTCACCGATCTGTCCGTCAGCCCCCGCCCCGTCAACACAACATTACGGGCGACGCCCACTGCACTCTGGTTGGTTGGGTGGGGAAATGAATCACTTCCTATCCACCTGTTTCCTAGGCTTTTCACTTCCTGTGTGTGTTCCACTTCCTGTCGATTTGATCCAATGAAATCCAATGAAACTGGTCAGATGACAATTGATATCCAATGAAATCCGACAGGAAGTGGAAAACACACAGCCTAGGAAACAGGTGAATACCGGGTACACCGACGCGCTGGTCCAGGCTTTTATTTTTTAGCAAAACTAAACAATAAAAGCCTGGAGATCGAGGCTATCCTAACCCTAACCCATAGAGGGGGCTGTAGTACGACGGCCCATTATTCCAACATCCCATCGGTTCCAAAAATGTTAGGTTAGTGTCAGATTAGGGTTATACAGTAGGCTTGCCATATCTTGTACGCCGTATTTTTTACTATTTTGGGATAGAAAAATAGTTCAAATAGCTGATCTACAAGCTCACAACGGATATTTTCACTATTCTAAAATGTTTTTCAAAATAGTAAAAAACGGCAAAAAACGTTTAGGCAAGATAGGGGTTACCAATGGTACTTTGAAACAATTGACCGCTCCGCATTGTATGACTGCTTCTGGTACACAGGACCCACTCAGACATCAAACACATGTGTCCATCCAACTTGCAGTTGTTTATCTCAAAACATATGTTTTGCAACGTGATAATATCACATGTGAGACTTGTACATGTATGTCCATGTACTGGTACTAATAGTCAGTAATTTTTTGAGACTGGGTTGTCTTGGCACCTTTTGCTGAAGCAGATGCTGTATAAACCTCATACTTGGCAATCATTTTTGTTTTGATTTGGAACTGACCCAATAATACATTTGTGACCTTCCTTAGAACAGGAATAATAAGGTTGTGAGAGATTTTGAGAGGTTCTATTTAAATAAAGTGTCCCAGCAAGCCGATGACATGTAGCATATGCCACCTCGTTTGAAGGGTGTGTACTCCTCTCCTTTTGCACAATTGCATTATCATTCATGACCGCTACGGTCGGTAAGTGATCAAAAGCGATCATCTTAACATAGAGTCATAGAAGGCTCTATTTGACATCTAAGCTGTTTTGATCGCAGAGGGGCGTTAGTGATTAAGCCAAAAAAGAATGATATCTGAAATCATTCATTACATGATATGTTGACGTTAGGCGTTTTTGTTTGATGAGCGGTTCTGATCATTTTAAGAAAGCTTTCATATTTCTGCCTTCCCAGGGACTTATCTTAGCATGATTGGTTATCAGAAAACATGTATTCCCTCACACAGAGGGACGCGCAGCATGGGGGCGCCAAGAACCACAGTGGAACAAAAGTGCATGGCTTATAAGGCAGCCCTTTCAAGTTGAAGATGGAAGGAAGAGACGATAAACCGTGTTTGGAAAGTCATCTCATGTGGTGTTAGAACCTTTTTTGTTGTTGTTCACAAATGTTAGATGTATTAAAGTTTTAGAAAATCAAGTTTTGTTTGCAAAGAAAGCAGAGATGGTACTTCTGTGATAAAGCTGTGACAGAACGTTCCACAAACGACAGTACAGCTGTTATGGTACAGCCATAGTATAGGTATATGGTATATGGTACAGCCTACAAGACTCTGTTCACAGCATTAAGGAAACGTGGATATACAAGAACATTTCTCAGGAAAGCATACAACACGTTCCAGGAAGTGAAAATAAGGAATGAGAAACCCACACTAGCTTTAGTAACCACATTTTCTAGCCAAAGTTTACTGGCAAACAGAGCCATCAAAAGAAATTTTGAAAACAGGGGAGGGGACCTCTTACAGAACTTCAACATAATCTCGGCCTACAGGAGAAACAAAAACTTAAAAGACCACTTGGTCCACAGCAAATTGAAACCATGGAACCAGGTAATTAGGACAAGGCCTAACTACTTTAGCCCAAAACAAACTGTTAAAAACAGGACAAACAAAAATATAATTATCCTAAGACAGAACATCACATACAACACCAGAAATTGTGTTTATCTGATTACTTGCCAAGTATGTGGATTACAATATGTAGGAGAGACGAGCAACTCCATAGCAATTAGAATAAGCCAACATAAATATACCATTAATAATGAAAAGGATACCCATTTGTTAATTGTTCAACACTTTATGACACATGGAATTGAGGCTATAAAGGTATGTGGCTTGGAATACAATGACCGCTGGACAATTGGACAGAGAAGATTCCATGAAAAAGAATGGATCACAAGACTTAGCACAAAATATCCAGGTGGTTTAAACTTTTAAACTGCCCAACAGAACTGAAACCCTTCACAAATTCTCACTAAACTAAACAATGGAGTTGATCACCTACATCAAACCACATAGTTAAGTGGGAGATCTCATTGTTGAGTTAGTGAGAATATTAATGAAGACACATTGATACCAAGAGCCATCAGCAATTGGGCCATCAACAGGGAGCTCATTGTCTTCCATAATGGAGGTGTGAACAGCAGAACTGTAGATATGCTAACTGGATTCCAAGCTTGTAACCTTTTAGCACCTATCCCTTAGTTATAAAATATAATGTAAACACATCTTTAACTGGAATTAAGAAAGAGTGGAAATAATTTTAAATCCGAGGGTCTGCGGTTACCATGACTCAGAGAATTGACGCCTCTGCCCTGCACAGTCAAACAGAAATCACAAACCTTTAAAACAGAAATAGTCTATGTAAGTTTTAATTACACAGTCAGTGGGGCAAACACAGTCCCCACCAATATTATTTACGATTCTGTGCTTATCGGTACATAACTCGGACGGCGCTGAGTCGACTAACAGACCATCGGCCGGTCGTCGCGGGCACTCGCGCCTTGAGGCGCTCGGGCGCGACTCCTCGGCCTCAAGGTCTGTTGAGTCGGCGCGCCTCTGTCATGGTCAAACTTTATTTTAAATGGAACTCACAAAGCCTTAATAACATAAATAGTTTATGTAAGTTTAATTAATTGCAAAACATGACACCTCTTATTCAAAACAGATGGCGAATGCACCTTCTCTTTATAGGGCCTACACAGATAGTACCACAAACTACCTGTGAGGCCTCTTTGAATTGAATCTCATAGTCAGCAGTCAGTCAGTCAGTCAGTGGACTTACTACATAATAGCACCTTGAGTTGGAGTCTAAAAACTGAGTGTCATTACGTCATCCCCACCATCCGTCTCTATCTATCGTGGACAGCACTCTCCTCTATATGTGTACTGCAATGTGTGCCTTGAAAAAGAGGCTGTTTTGAAACCAGGCAGGCTTATTAGAGAAATCACGTGCTCAAATTTCTATTGTCAATAAATGCGTTTGTTACAATGCTGCTAAATTGGCTCTGTGATTTACTAATTGTTTTTTTGCTTTCCAATCAAGACACCAGCAGGTGTCACCAGAACCAAAACTCTCTGCAGAGAAGGAACACTGTGCTGGCAAATGAATCACAAACCCCTGAGAGGTTGCCTTGGCTGATAATCTCACACACACACACACACACACACACACACACAGGCACGCACGCACGCACGCACACACACACACACACACACATGCGAGCACGCACGCACACACACACACACACATGCGAACGCACACGCACGCACGCACGCACACACCTGTGTACATCCTCAATATTATGCGATCTCATGTACTTGTTGAAAAAGCCATTGTAAGACCTCCCTCTCGATGAAGGCAAACATCAATAAAACAGATCTTGGGAATTTTAATCAGGCTCTTATTTATCATCGTAATTGCAGCTCAGAAGGCAGCTTAGATATACAGTATAATTGGATTTTTACAATTCTGGTTCTGCTGTATAATCACAGGAGACCACAAACTGGACTATTACAAAAAAAAAAAAACATGATAACACAACATGCTATGGGATTCACCTCTCTATATATTTAAACACATACAGTACCACACACACACACACACACACACACACACACACACACACAGGCACATGCCACTTTGCATATTAAGACTGCACACACAAACATATGCTCTCATACATGTACTGTACACACACACACACACACACACACACACACACACACACACACACACACACACACACACACACACACACACACACACACACACACACACACACACACACACACACACACACACACACACACACACACACACACACACACACACACACACACACACACACACACACACACACACACACACACACACACACGTTGAGGGACCAAAACCAAATAATTTCACTCTTATGTACTCATATATAAGATATAATACAAATCTTGAATCTCTTGAATCTTGACTAAATCTGTCTGACTAAATTAACTGCCAGATTATTGTGTGTGCAGTCGTCTGTAGGCTACTGTTAAATAAGTTGAGTGAGTGAGTGACTAAGCAAATGACTAGGTTCAGACAATTTGCTGTAGCAGACGCTCTTATCCGGAGTGACTTACAAAGGTTACCACTGCTACAGTATGTGAGAGTGCTCTAAGTTCCATCAACCAGCAACAGGTTATGTGCTTCAAAGTAGCAAGTGAACATAAAACATCGACCTCTATCTGCACTTTCAGATAGACGTGATCTATCTGAAAGTGCAGATTCAAAGATGAGTGCTATAGGAGACGAGAGTCTGAAGAGGTGAGTTTTCAGGCTACATGAAAATAGAATATGTTCTGTCCTTGCGGTTTAAAACCTAATATTTGTCTTGCCTCAGTGAAAATATTCTAATAACATAATGTTGAGTCAATAGACGTCATTGATGCTGCGTTGAAAAGCAATGCAAATGTGTTTTGTGTCAATATAAAACGTGCTGTTTTCACACTTTTTTCCCTCATCAATCTGCATGTACAGTAACAACTGTTATAATGCCAGAGGCAGGGTATTGTTCTATATAGATTGTATTTCACACACTCATGTTGCAGTGGCACCCTACAAACTCACTCCCAGCATTCTGAGGATAGAGGTATAGGGTGGATTTTCAAATAGCATCTGCCAGAGAGACAGATGTTTTACATATTCAACAGCCACGGATCGATATGTTATCCAGGACCTGCATCTCTCGCACTCCTCCATTAATTCACAAGCATTGACCCCTGGCTTGAGTTTTAAGGGTGATTTGTACATGCGGTTGCGCGCCAGTGTCGTGCACCTCAAACAGTCGATCCACAAGCCTACAACGCGTCGCACGGCGACGCGTCGTAGGCTTGTAGATCGGCTATTCGCGGTGTGTGACACGGCACGCAAGCTCATGTACACATCTCCCTTTAGTGATGTGAACATCATCTGCCCGTTGATGGCGACAATGAGGGACATAAAGCCAATGACCTGTTTTAATACTCCTCATCAACGAGCACCATAAAAGATCAAAAGGGACAGGAACTAGCAGGATCTGTACCGCTGACCTTAAAGTGAGATGTTAAACGTTGCGTAGGCTGTGACAAAGGGCAGTTCAGTATCGATCCTGCGAGTGCTGCCGGTAAGACTCAGCAAGAATTCCTGTCAGAATGCAATGTGGGCTTTTCAAGGATTTTTTTCTTTTTTTTTCTTCTTCTTTTTCATTATTGCTATGGTAACACACAGATATACTGAAATATAACTTTTATCACTTCTTAGGTCTTATCAGGAAGATGGTAGCTAGGGAGAGCAGGGTGGGTTGTGCCCCATTTTGTCTTTTACAGCGAATACTTGCTCAATTATGACAAAAATGTAAACATAACAACTTGTAGCTGTCTGTAAACCATTGGTGGTGTTTATGTGAGTCAATCTCAAACGTAAACCCCACAATTTCACTTCAAACTGGATGAGTGCAAAGGAACGATCGACCGAACTTGTGTGCGGTCACTTTCAACGACACGAAACACATTTGCATTGCTTTTCAACACAGCATAATGTGTAATTCCAAATTACATAAAGAGTCACAGTAAAGTACAACTAACAATTTCAAACTAACCCGACTACTTGAATTGCAAAACTATTGCGTTGTTACTTGTTACACGAAAAAACTAATCTGAGTACTCTAACTTCTCCCAACACTGGAAATAGCGCACAGTTAAATCATCAAAATTATGTGCGTTAAGATTGATTCACAGCTAACAAGTTGCTAGGTGAAAAATACTGATGACTGGAAGAAAATCCTTACTTACAGAGTTTCAAAAGGACACAGAAATGGTTGTACAGATTGTTTCTGTTCCCCAAAAGTCCGAAAACTGACAGCATTTTATCTCACGTTTTACTGGTTGAAAACAGAGCACAACCGACCGTGTTGAACAATCTTCCCCGCTCCCCCTAGTCCACTGATTGATTGACATCTTTACTGACACAAATGCATATCCATGAACATAAAATATACATATCTGTCAGTGTCAAGAATGCTTGAGAACTAATTAATGGTTATAATTAGGTTCATTTAGGTATGATTAGGTCTGATTAGGTCCAATTAGGTCCAGCTATTAGAATGATCAACCCACTATATTGTGTTAGGATATAATAGGGAGGGAGTTGTACAATAGTAAAACATGAAATATAATTTGCCAACACATAGACCTAATAGGTGGGTGAAAACAGTATACAGTATTAATTTGTCTACTGTCTGCAGTGCATGGTTTTAATGTGCTTTCCTGTGTTACTTGTAGTACCATGAACCCATGTAAGCAGTCAATACAGGTCTGTACCAGCATCACCATGGCGATGTACAGTATTATAATTGTGTGTGTTAGTGACTAAAGTGATCCTGAGCACAGTGGTGCACTATACAAGCTTTTATATGTATTTACATGTATTTATACAGTATACTGTACAATACATTCACCTTAAAATCTTCTGTGTTAATTTATCTATTTGTAACTCTGATGGTATACAAATGGAACCAAATAGACAGAGATAAAGCTGCAATTCAGAACTTTTGTAGTGAATAAAATGTCTATTTAACCAATCTGTAATGCCAATACATTGCCAACAATAACTACAACAACTGCAGTGGTTGGAGGTGGTCTACTCTTCCATTGAGAACTTTAGACGTAGGAACACTACTGGTTGAGTGTTATTGCTTGAAGCTCAAAGAAAGCACAATCTCTGCCCAAGTGAGTGCTCCGTCTTAGCTCAGCAGTGGACATTTCGGCTCTCGCTCGGGACACCCAGGTTCAAATCGCAGGTATGGTAGGACTCATAACGTACGTATTGCAGATTTACATTTTTTTTTTTACAATTGCTATCAACCAAGTTCTGTAGTCACATTTCCATGATTCATAACACAGTTAACACATCAGTCTGTGTGTGGAAATGACTTGTTCCTTTGACACAAAATGCATACAATTAACACATTTAATTAAAAAAAAAAATGCTTGAACATACAAGCTCAACCATGACCGAAATAATGGAATTTCAATGTCAAATGTACAAATCCTTTCACACTGCATGTATTGCAATATAGAAATGCACTGTATTTATTGTGCATTATATAACCATCTCCCACTGTGTGCATAATACAACAACACAGTACACACCCTATCCCAGTGGTGGAAAAAGTACTCAAAAGTTTTACTTAAGTAAAAATCCGGAATTCAAAACGTTCTTGAGTAAAAGTACAAAAGTAGTGTTATCAAAATGTACTTAATGTACCAAAAGTAAAAGTACTAAACTGTTTGAAAATAGCAGATCTACAAGCTCACAAAGCGTCGCGATGCGACGCGTTGTGAGCTTGTAGATCTGCTATTTTCAAATAGCCTGGGTATAAAATAAGGCTAAAGTGGTTAGTGAATGTTTTATAATATAATAATTTATATCTGCACAGTAACTAGTAACTAAACTTATTATAACTAAATAATTGTAGTGGAGTAAAAGTACAATATTTGCCTCTGAGATGTAGTGGAGTAGAAGTAAATATTGAAAATTGGAAATACTCCAGTAAAGTAAAAGTACCTAAACATTCT
>NC_137611.1:14500169-14506639 GCF_963280865.1 Gymnoscopelus braueri
CTTAACTTTTTATGGGTACCCGGTACCCGGCAATTTGGATTCATTCCTAGTTGGAACCTAATTTCAATACGCAATCCTATTAGAGCCTCTATCGTTTCACATCAGGTAAAAAAATAAATACTTAAGTCTTTGTAATATATAGACTCAAGCCTTTTGACTGTCTGAATTAATCACATTCTACACGGTTTGTCCCAGATTTGACAGCCACGGAGGTCTGAGCTATGCCAAAAAGTGTTGCAGCAAAAAGCAAATAGTCTACTCTGCTATAAACTAATGCTAAGCATACAACTTCTGGTGTTTATACTGTCAGAAGAACACTTGCCAGTAAGCAGTTAACCACTTAAAGGGATAATTCACCCCCAAAATGACTTTTTTTCTATCGACTAGTCACCCCATGGAGACTTGAATTCATGGATATTTTTTTTGTTTTTGTCGCATTCCTACGCCAACAATTTGATGACCGGCAGTGGTCTCCTTTTTCTCTCGTACCGGAACCGCTGCTTACCGGTCCACTGGTCATCAAATTATTGGCTGAGGAGTACAAAAACAAAAAAATATCCATGAATTCAAGTCTCCGTGGAGTGACACTGGAGAAAAAAAGTATTTTTTTGGGGTGAACTATCCCTTTAAGCCCTATACAACAATGGTGAAAATAGCCGATCTACAACCAGCGCGTCACAATGTCCAGCATTGTAAGCTTGTACTGTAGATCTGCCTTTTTTTTTTTTTTTTTACTTTTGAACATTTCCGAAAATCTCTTAAATATTTTTCACATCTATTTAAAAATGTCATCTACCATGCCACGCCCAAAATAGGGACGTCCGGGTTAATGTGGCGAAATATCAGATATTTCAGTTACAGAGGTTAATAGAGCCATAGCAACACCCGTCATCATGTGAATCCAGCCAGTCAGGCAGGGGCCCTATATAAGGAACACAGCTTATCTACTTCCCATCCCACTGCCTCGGGAGGAGGAGAACGAACTCCTCGTCTCCCCCCCCCCCCCCCCCCCCCCCCCCCTCCCCCCTATCTGAAGCTGGATGGCGTCATTATCCCGGATCAGGTCCAGAGCTCCTGCATCATCATCACGACCAACACCAGCACCGTGGGCATGGCCTGATTGAGTATCGACAGCAAGCAAGCGTCATCTCACTGCTTCCGTGATTGACCCACTGTTTGGTTGCACTCAGCAATGGATCCATCGAGTTGGTAAACATCTCCCAGCATGTCGCACGCACGCACGCACGCACGCACGCACACACACACACACACACACACACACACACACACACACACACACACACACACACACACACACACACACACACACACACACACACACACACACACACACACACACACACACACACACACACACACACACACACACACACACACACACACACAGAGAGAGAGACGCATAACTGCAAGGTGACCTATACCCCAATCTCTTTTCATGTATTTAATCAGTGCAGTCAGCAGCAGTTGTCAATGAATCACATAAAGAATATTAATGGGGGTTCACCTGCGAGTAAGGATTCATATGGAGATGATGCATGTGTTGCCGGCCGCCTCTGATGTGGGATGCAATGGGATGCAACTGGTAGCCTCATATAGCTTTAGCTTCCAATGTCAGAGGCTCATTATCCCAGCGGTAATGTTGGAAGACTTTGATTACAAAATGAGATGTTATCCGACAAATTATTACGATTAGGGTTTTGGGGTGCTTTCTTGTATGTGCTGTATGATTATATTTGTAATCATGTTTTGGTTCCTCTACCTTGTAGCAGCAATAATAAACAATAACAAAGAAATAGTAAAGAATTGTAGAGATAGAAAGAAAAAACAACAAAGTTTGTACTTTACATCGCTCATTGCAGGGGTTGACACTAATGCCTGCCCGCCTGCCCGGGGCAGGTAAATAAAATGTTCGGGCAGGTGAAGTTTGCTATCGGGTTGTCCAACCGGGCAGGTGTGCATTTTGAGTGGGGATGCAACGAAATATCTGTCTGGCGCTCTGACCACGACCAAGTTTCTCAATGCTGGTCTCAGGGCAGCTTAAATGATATGCATACAACAACATTAATTTGCTGCTGTCAGGGCACTTTCTCAATGCTGGTCTCAGGGCAGCTTAAATGATATGCATACAACAAAATAAAATTTCTGCTGTCAGGGCACTTTCTCAATGCTGGTCTCAGGGCAGCTTAAATTATACATACAACAACAACAACAACAACAACAACAACAACAACAACAACATTAATTTGCTGCTCTGAGGGCAGTTTCTCAATGCTGGTCTCAGAGCAGCTTTAGACTTTTACAGGTATATGCAACAATGTTAATTTGCTGCTCTCAGGGCAGTTTCTCAATGCTGGTCTTAGGGCAGCTTAAATGATATACATACCACAACATTAATTTGCTGTTCTGAGGGCAGTTTCTCAATGCTGGTCTCAGGGCAGCTTATAGCCTTCTACAGGTATATATATATATATATATATATATATATATATATATATATATATATATATATATATATATATGCAACAATGTTAATTTGCTGCTCTCAGGGCAGTTTCTCAATGCTGGTCTCAGGGCAACTTAAATGATATACATAAAACAACATTAATTTGCTGCTCTCAGGGCAGTTTCTCTAGGATGGTCTCAGGGCAGCTTATAGCCTTCTACAGGTATATAGCAACAATGTTAATTTGCTGCTCTCTGGGCACTTTCTCAATGCTGGTCTCAATGTTAATTTGCTGTTCTCAGGGCAGTTTCTCAATGCTGGTCTCAATGTTAATTTGCTGTTCTCAGGGGCAGTTTCTCAATGCTGGTCTCAGGGCAGCTTAAATCATATACATACCACAAGTACACATTGGGCATACTTTTGGTTTTTCTTTTAATAGAATTTTGCACCAAATAAAGTTGAAGAAGTTAACCCATTAAGACCTGAGGCCGATTCTAAAAAAAATCTGTGGGCACTTTCTCAATGCTGGTCTCAATGTTAATTTGCTGTTCTCAGGGCAGTTTCTCAATGCTGGTCTCAATGTTAATTGCTGTTCTCAGGGCAGTTTCTCAATGCTGGTCTCAGGGCAGCTTAAATCATATACATACCACAAGTACACATTGGGCATACTTTTGGTTTTTCTTTTAATAGAATTTTGCACCAAATAAAGTTGAAGAAGTTAACCCATTAAGACCTGAGGCCGATTCTAAAATTTTTTTTTTTTTTTCTAGAAAAACGTATGTTGCTATATCAGTTGTGCTCAAACTTTTTCATGTCAAGGACCCCCCAAATTGCATGTATTTGTCCGCCGACCCCCATCTCAAAAATGTTTTGTTCCAGGGACCCCCAGAAGCAAAGATTTGAGTTAAAAGTGTTCGCTTTAAAAATAAATATATATATTCAAAAGATTTGTCAAAAATGTTCACGATTAAAAAAAAATCTACAAGCTCATAGCGCGGCACGAAGTGACGCGCTATGTGCTTGTATATCTGCTATTTTTATAGCCCAAGTATAAAATGGTTAAAAAAATATAGCTAAAATATAAAAAAACTTGCACCAAAAAAAGTCAAAGAAGTTAAACTGAAGTTTTCCAGTTTAGTTTTGCAACGACGAGACTTTTGCAATGAGAAGACAGGAGCAGTGTTTTTGTCACCTGCCCCGAACTCACTTCAAATGTCCTGGCTCAAATACGCCTTCAGAATGGGGTAGTGTTTCAAGGGACGCCCTGGGGCCGTGTCGCATCAAAGAACTCTGAGAAATATCCCTCACCATCTCCAAGGACACTCACACATTCAAACAAAGAACAATTACCTCACCTACTGGTCTGTGTCCACATCAACTTTACACATTTGTATTTGGAGAGTCACACTGCAAAATGGCCGATACAATACTAAACTTTAAACATTGAAGTATTTTGGCAGATTAAGACGTTTTTAAAGTATTTTTTTTTTAAACAGTGGATACATGATTAGACCTATGGTATAGGTCACTGAAAGTACAATAAACTTACTTATTTGTTCTCTTTCTCCTTTGCATTCGCCTGCCATAAAGTTTTGTTTTGATTTATTCATGGGATCAGTAGTTGAATTCTGTCGAGAGTTTAGTCTGACAAACAGTTATAGAGTCAAAAGATGGAGTAGTAGTGTTACAGTATGTAGTTAAGTAGTAGGCAAGTACGTTTTTCCTTTCTTGGCAAAGCCTAGCCTGGCATGGCCAGACTAATATCCCTGGGTAGATTTGCATACTGGGCCCTGATTGGTCCCTCACTACTTCGGAGGGACCAATCACAACTGAGCGGTGCCAGACCAAATCTGCAAAGGGCAATAATTGTTTTTGCAATGGCAGATTCGTCTGGTTTCCAGGCAAGGGAGACAGTGTCATGTGAATCAATTAAAATCATCATGCTTTATATTAATTATAAGACTTGACTTTGTACCATCAAGGACAAATCCTATTGGATGCATACTACTGTATATAACATAAAGTTATCCACCTGCTCTAAAACATCACAATGGTGCATAATTCACACCACAATTTACAACAAAGTATATAGGGCTTAAGTGGTTAAACTACTTATTCCACTAAGATGCACGCGATTATATTACATGGACTGGCGAAATGCCAAACAGACCTTTTCTTAAGTATAGTTATTATAAGTATAGCACAGGGGGGGGGGGGGGGGGTCACTGTTATATATAAGTAATTATCATCTGATATTCCTTCATAAAGGAAACCATCCTTTTAACCCATTAATACCAGGAAAGCATCAGTGTCATTTTAGATTTTAGCTAAATATATAGCGACAAGTTTTTCATAAAACTCAGGATTTCGAACAGTGGGGTTCTCATAAATAGCAGATGTACAAGCTCACAGCTCACACTGCAAGCTTGTACATCTGCTATTTTTGAACATTTTTGAAAAATCTTCAAAGTGTTTGAAAAATGTCGAATAATTTTACACAAATCTCTCCTCTTCTGATTTAGATGGCATTTGTAGAATCAGCCTCAGGTCTTAATGGGTTAAACCCCCCCCCTCCCAAACCCCAACTCGGGAACATTTCCACCCTCAAATTCATCACCGGTTGAAGGACAATGGCAGATGCAACATTAAGCTCTCCATCTGCTCTCCTTCCTATTCTCCCATCCCTCCCCCTCCCCCTCTCTCTCTCTCTCTCTCTCCCCTGTCTCCCTCCCTCCCTCTCTCTCTCTCTCTCCCCATCTCCCCTCCGTACCTCCCTCTCACGACGGCGAGGTTGTGGCGACCTGTGCATTACAAGTAGATGGCTGATGATTACATTGTCGGACTGAGAGCGATGCTTGTGGTGCTCTGATCCCAGCAGTAATCAATATCTGGCCCCTTCCGCCCTCCTCCTCCGCCCCACCCGCCCGCCCCCGGTTCCCCCTCGTCCCCCTTGTTGCATGTAAAATATCCCCGGGCAACACTTTAGACCACACTTTAATTATTCTCTCAAAGTCATCAGTGGCAGCAAGGAGCCCATGTCTCTCAGACTTGAGCGCACTGCAAATGAATTCAGCCTGTTTTGTTTCTGGGATACAGCTTTCATCATGATGGCACACGGGAGAGATCTTTTTACAAGGTAGGTGTCGTTTAACCCATTAGGACCGGGGGAAGCACCTGTCATTTTAGATTTTAACCACTTTAACCATTATCGTATACTTGGCTATTCAAAAATAGCAGATATACAAGCTCATATAGCGTATGAGCTTGTATATCTGCATTTTTTTTTTAAATCATGAAAATTTGTGCAAATCTTTGATTCTTTTTTAAAGCGAACATTTGAAACTCAAATCTTTGCTTCTGGGGATTCTACCATATTTTTTTGGAAAAACTGTGTGAAACGTTGCTATGTAATCAGTGGTGCTCAAACTTTCTCATGTCAAGGACCCCCACAATTACATGTAGCCTATTTGGCCGCAGACCCCCGTCTCAAAACATTTAGTTCCAGGGACCCCCAGAAGCAAAGATTTGAGTTACAATTGTTCGCTTTAAAAAATATAAAGATTTGCACAAATTTGCACGATTAAATTTTTTTTTTGCAGATCTACAAGCTCATATGAGCTATGAGCTTGTATATCTGCTATTTTTTGAATAGCCAAAGAAATCTAAAAATGACAGAGACACTTTCCCGGTCTTAGTGGGTTAAGTCATTACTGCGGTGGAAATGACAGAAATCATCTACAGAGTGGGAGGAAACAGGCCATTTTTACAGAGGCCTCTGTAAAGATAATGAATCTAGCCCTATAACCACACTCTGTCCATAACCCATGGAAACACAAACCCTAAATCTCCTGATATACTAACCCCTAACCACTGTAAAATAAAAGGTACAAAACAGCGACATGTATAATAAGGGTTTTTTAATGGCCAGTGGCTAATACTGTACTTTCTTAATTGTCTATGATTTGCGGGCCATGCTTTTACGAAGCACTCAAGCCAGCGTTTAAGC
>NC_137611.1:14506839-14640799 GCF_963280865.1 Gymnoscopelus braueri
GTTCATGTGTAAAACGTTTCGTGCAGATTACTAAAAAATCCAGGAGGAGATAGGTTTTAACTGTTTTTCATATTATTCAAAATGGTGGGAGATCTAAAGGTCAGAGGTCAAAAGTCAGAGTGTGAAAGTTGTTGATCATGAGTAGACGCATATGTATATTGAAGTTTCATGGCTGTAGGTCAAACAGGGCATGAGTTGTACCTGTTCAAAGTTGGCATTTTGCTATAGCGCCACCTTTTGACGAAAGATTGTGAGAATTATTTCTTGATAGTTTTTCATGACCATCTACCATATGGCCAAGTTTCGTAAAAAGCGTATGCACGGTTCAGCCAGAACTGCCAAAAGTGGCGGAAGAAAAAAGAGGGGAACATTAAAACAGGTCCAGAGCTGAGAGCTCTGGCCCCGTAATTAATTTGCTGCTCTGAGGGCAGTTTCTCAATGCTGGTCTCAGAGCAGCTTTAGACTTTTACAGGTATATATATGCAACAATGTTAATTTGCTGCTCTCAGGGCAGTTTCTCAATGCTGGTCTTAGGGCAGCTTAAATGATACACATACCACAACATTAATTTGCTGTTCTGAGGGCAGTTTCTCAATGCTGGTCTCAGGGCAGCTTATAGCCTTCTACAGGTATATATATATATATATATATATATATATATATGCAACAATGTTAATTTGCTGCTCTCAGGGCAGTTTCTCAATGCTGGTCTCAGGGCAGCTTAAATGATATACATAAAACAACATTAATTTGCTGCTCTCAGGGCAGTTTCTCTAGGATGGTCTCAGGGCAGCTTATAGCCTTCTACAGGTATATATGCAACAATGTTAATTTGCTGCTCTCTGGGCACTTTCTCAATGCTGGTCTCAATGTTAATGTGCTGTTCTCAGGGCAGTTTCTCAATGCTGGTCTCAAGGCAGCTTAAATCATATACATACCACATTGACAAGTATACATTTGGGCATACTTTTGGTTTTTCTTTTAATAGAATGTTGCACCAAAAAAAGTTGAAGAAGTTAACCCATTAAGACCTGAGGCCGATCCTAAAAAAATAAAAATAAAACAGTTTTCTAGAAAAACTTATGTTGCTATATCAGTGGTGCTCAAACTTTTTCATGTAAGGACCCCCCCCAAATTGCATGTATTTGGCCGCCGACCCCCATCTCAAAAATGTTTTGTTCCAGGGACCCCCAGAAGCAAAGATTTTAGTTAAAAGTGTTAGCTTTAAAAATAAATATATATATTCAAAGATTTGTCAAAAAAGTTCACGATTAAAAAAAAATCTACAAGCTCATAGTGCGGCACGAAGTGACGCGCTATGTGCTTGTATATCTGCTATTTTTATAGCCCAAGTATAAAATGGTTAAAAAAATATAGCTAAAATATAAAAAAACTAGAATTTTGCACCAAAAAAAGTCAAAGAAGTTAAACTGAAGTTTTCCAGTTTAGTTTTGCAACGACGAGACTTTGCAATGAGAAGACAGGAGCAGTGTTTTTGTCACCTGCCCCGAACTCACTTCAAATATCCTGGCTCAAATACGCCTTCAGAATGGGGTAGTGTTTCAAGGGACGCCCTGGGGCCGTGTTGCATCAAAGAACTCTGAGAAATATCCCTCACCATCTTCAAGGACACTCACACATTCAAACAAAGAACCTCACCTACTGGTCTGTGTCCACATCAACTTTACACATTTGTATTTGGAGAGTCACACTGCAAAATGGCCAATACATTACTAAACTTTAAATAAGTTTTTTTGGCAGATTAAGACGTTTTTAAAGTTATTTTCTTTAAAACAGTGGATACATGATTAGACCTATGGTATAGGTCACTGAAAGTACAATAAACTTACTTATTTGTTCTCTTTCTCCTTTGCATTCGCCTGCCATAAAGTTTTGTTTTGATTTATTCATGGTATCAGTAGTTGAATTCTGTTGAGAGTTTAGTCTGACAAACAACTATAGAGTCAAAAGATGGAGTAGTAGTGTTATGTAGGTAAGTAGTAGGCAAGTACGTTTTTCCTTTCTTGGCAAAGCCTAGCCTGGCATGGCCAGACTAATATCACTGGGTAGATTTGCATACTGGGCCCTGATTGGTCCCTCACTACTTCGGAGGGAGTGAAATCCAATCACAACTGAGCGGTGCCAGACCAAATCTGCAAAGGGCAATAATTGTTTTTGCAATGGCAGATTCGTCTGGTTTCCAGGCAAGGGAGACAGTGTCAAGTGAAACAATTAAATCATCATGCTTTATATTAATTATAAGACTTGGTGCATAATTCACACCACAATTTACAACAAAGTATATACTGTAGGGCTTAAGTGGTTAAACTACTTATTCCACTAAGATGCATGCGATTATATTACATGGACTGGCGAAATGCCAAACAGCCCTTTTCTTAAGTATAGTTATTATAAGTATAGCACAGGGGGGGGGGGGGTCACTGTTATATATAAGTAATTATCATCTGATATTCCTTCATAAAGGAAACCATCCTTTTAACCCATTAATACCGGGAAAGCATCAGTGTCATTTTAGATTTTAGCTAAATATATAGCGACAAGTTTTTCATAAAACTCAGGATTTCGAACAGTGGGGTTCTCATAAATAGCAGATGTACAAGCTCACAGCTCACACTGCAAGCTTGTACATCTGCTATTTTTGAACATTTCTGAAAAATCTTCAAAAATGTCGAATAATTTTACACAAATCTTCTCTTCTCTCCTCTTCTGATTTAGATGGCATTTGTAGAATCAGCCTCAGGTCTTAATGGGTTAAACCCCCTCCCCCCCAAACCCCAACGCAGGAACATTTCCACCCTCAAATTCATCACCGGTTGAAGGACAATGGCAGATGCAACATTAAGCTCTCCATCTGCTCTCCTTCCTATTCTCCCATCCCTCCCCCTCTCTCTCTCTCTCTCTCCCCTGTCTCCCTCCCTCCCTCTCTCTCTCTCTCTCCCCATCTCCCCTCCGTACCTCCCTCTCACGACGGCGAGGTTGTGGCGACCTGTGCATTACAAGTAGATGGCTGATGATTACATTGTCGGACTGAGAGCGATGCTTGTGGTGCTCTGATCCCAGCAGTAATCAATATCTGGCCCCTTCCGCCCTCCTCCTCCGCCCCGCCCCACCCGCCCGCCCCCGGTTCCCCCTCGTCCCCCTTGTTGCATGTAAAATATCCCCGGGCAACACTTTAGACCACACTTTAATTATTCTCTCAAAGTCATCAGTGGCAGCAAGGAGCCCATGTCTCTCAGACTTGAGCGCACTGCAAATGAATTCAGCCTGTTTTGTTTCTGGGATATATAAGCTTTCATCATGATGGCACACGGGAGAGTTCTTTTTACAAGGTAGGTGTCGTTTAACCCATTAGGACCGGGGAATTGCACCTGTCATTTTAGATTTTAACCACTTTAACCATTATCGTATACTACAGATATACAAGCTCATATAGCGTATGAGCTTGTATATCTGATTTTTTTTTGAAAAATCATGAACATTTCTGCAAATCTTTGATTCTTTTTTAAAGCGAACATTTGAAACTCAAAATCTTTGCTTCTGGGGATTCTACCATTTTTTGGGGGAAAAAACGTATGTTGCTATGTAATCAGTGGTGCTCGAACTTTCTCATTTCAAGGACCCCCACAATTACATGTAGCCTATTTGGCCGCAGACCCCCGTCTCAAAACATTTAGTTCCAGGGACCCCCAGAAGCAAAGATTTGAGTTACAATTGTTCGCTTTAAAAAATATAAAGATTTGCACAAATTTGCACGATTTTAAAAGAAAAAAGCAGATCTACAAGCTCATATGAGCTATGAGCTTGTATATCTGCTATTTTTTGAATAGCCAAAGAAATCTAAAAATGACAGAGACACTTTCCCGGTCTTAGTGGGTTAAGTCATTACTGCGTTGGAAATGACAGAAATCATCTACAGAGTGGGAGGAAACAGGCCATTTTTACAGAGGCCTCTGTAAAGATAATGAATCTAGCCCTATAACCACACTCTGTCCATAACCCATGGAAACACAAACCCTAAATCTCCTGATATGCTAACCCCTAACCACTGTAAAATAAAAGGTACAAAACAGCGACATGTATAATAAGGGTTTTTTAATGGCCAGTGGCTAATACTGTACTTTCTTAATTGTCTATGATTTGCGGGCCATGCTTTTACGAAGCACTCAAGCCAGCGTTTAAGCCATTACCATGGTTGTATGGTAATTATAATGTCATCTGCGCAATGGGAGCAAAAGAGCAATTTTCATAAAATTAACCAACGTTTTTAAGGCACACGTCATATCAAAGTGACAAAGTTTCGTGAAAGGCAGCAAACATAATAAGCTGTAACAAGGAAATGGCTACTGCATATACAGCATACACACATTTCGCCATCTTGCCTTGTTTTCTAAAGAATTCTTGTCCATGATGCACTTAGCGCTAATGCTGCTAAAATATGCGATTTAACACATGCAACCATAATTTTACTGAATGGAAGGGAAAGGCTATCGGTCTTATGCTGTGGGCATCACACCGTAATGTACTTAGGAGATGATGATGTATGCAAAGGATCTTTTTTAAGCACAAAACTTTGAAAGTGATGATGGAGGAGGTGGAGGCTAAATTTAGGCGGCTGCCTATACATATTTTATCTCGTTGGCTTGTCACGTGCGGGGCCTGGCAGCTGGAAGGCCAGTGGTCCAGGCCTGATACGACTGCTGTACTTACCAGCCAAGGCAACTATGAATGCCATTTGCATTCATGTTTTTGCTTTTCTAATTCAAAAGGTTATATAGTCAGTTGTTCCCACACTATAATAAATGTGTGGTTAATTTAGTCAGTGCTCTAAGCCCTACATACTTTTTCGTATGATGAATAGTGAAAATAGCCGAGCTAACAGGCTCACAACGCGTTATGATGCGATGCTAAATCGGCATTTTTTTAATAACTAGAGTTTTGCGGCGCTATGCCGGCCGGCCGGTTCTCCCTTAAGCCTATTTTAATATAGGATTCAGAGTTTTTTTCTTTTTACATTTTAGCCTACAGTATATTGACATGCCCAAAATAGGGACACCAGGTTGAAAGCAGTCAAACACCTTGAATGCCCTTTGCAGCTGACTAGATGTAGGCTATACCAATTGCATTCTATTTTTTTTCTTTCCCAATGTTGTTTTCTCTGAGGAACTGGCCCTTATTTTCTCAGTATTCACTGCATGAGATGACTCCACCTTCAGAAGAAAAACAAACAAACAAACAAACCAAACCCTGAACATTTATGCCGCACAACTGATGTATAATTGATGACTGCCATGCGATGGTGATTAACTATTCCTCAGGATTTTTGGCCCCACAGTGTCCCATCTAAATAAAATTTCTAACACCAACATTTATTTAGGTTGATGCAATTATTGATCATCCACACAGGAAAATGATGTCTGCAGGCTTAGATGCTGGTAGGGGGGCCAGGACATTAATCAGGAAATCAATGCTGTTGTCAATTGGTTTGGTCTGTGTTTGGAAAAGGAATGCAATCTGAAGACTCCACTGCAGCCCATGGCGTTGCCAAGTCTGCTTATTATAAGCGACTTAGGGCTTTTGTTTTTCTGTAAAGTCTTGGGCTTGTTTTTAAAGTGTAGTTGCTTATTTGGGCTTGCTTTCATACGCTTGTTTATAACCGGTGGTTCTCAAACTTTTCATGTAATATTTGGCCACGGACTCGAAATCTGAAAATATTTTGTGCCAGCTCACAACTCACCGCGATGCGACGCGTTGTGAGCTTGTAGATCAGCTATTTTCAGATGTATATAGCTTTAAAGTGGTTCAACTGATCTTGAGATTATAGTGGGCTTGTTTTTGTTGGACCTGGCCGCTTCTTTCTCAAAATCTGGCATCACCACTCCAGCCGTGTGAAGCGCCACATCTGCAATTACAGTGCAATCTCACACTTTGTTATCAATGAGACAGGGTTAAAGAGCTTCTTCTGGGATGAGTCATTGTCTACGGATAACACTTTTTGTACCACATTATTTCTGCAGCTTATTTTACTGGACTGGTGTGTGTGTGTGTGTGTGTGTGTGTGTGTGTGTGTGTGTGTGTGTGTCATTATTGTATATGTCTTATCATAGCATGTCGTGGTGGTCGGGTGGAAACCGTGTAATGTATGTCCAAAACTGTTCGTTTTTTTATATAATACAAAAATAAATATTTTAAAATAGTGAAAATGGCCGATGCGACGCATTGTGAGCTTGTAGTGTGTCACTTTTGTATGAAGTATTGCATTCATTTACAAATAGAAAAGTTTAAATATGGAGATAAAAGGTTTCCACCCGACAGCAACAATGTCTTGTATAGAAAATAGAAATGTATTTGCAGCTGGCATGAAGTATACAGTGATGGTTTTTGATTGATTGATTGAAATTTGTATTAGGCAAAAGAATGTAAAACAACACAGTTACATTTATAAGACTTTTATCTAAAAGGTCCGACCAAAAAAGTCCTTGCAGACTTGTTTCCGTTGGGGTCCTTGAATTAATTTCATAGACATATATAGTAGCAACTATGTTATGGAAAGTAACTAAGGACGTTTACTCAAGTACTGTACTTAAAGGACCCCTTCACCCATTTTCAACCTATCTTCATATAATTGGTCCTCACTAATGCGCATAATAAAATGGTACCATTCTTTTCCTACTCAGTCTGTGTCTCAGAGGAGGGCTGTGGACAGTTCAGAAACCCAGCTGCCAGTGAAATCATCTTTAGGTAGGTTTTTCTTTCAAACAAGATTTAAAAATATATAAATCTATAACCTGAGAACAATGGCTTCCATTATATCATGCAAACTGTCCAGGAATAATAATAATAATATAATAATAATAAACTTTATTTGTATAGCGCCTTTCATGACATGAAATGCAGCTCAAAGTGCTTTACAGAGCAAGGATACAATTACAGAAAAGTACAACTAATTTAACGATAGAGCAAAAAAAGAAAAGCAAAAGCATAAAAAACATTAAAATAATAGCAAAACAGTGAGGACATGAATAACAACACAGAGATTTAAAAAAAATAATAGAAAGCCTGCCGTTTCTAATAGCTTGGATTCCCCATCGATTTCAGGATTCTAATTCAAAAGCATCAAAAGTAGCAGATGTACAAGCTCAAAACGCATCGCTTCACGCCGCGTTTCGAGCTTGTAGATCTGCTACTTTTGAGACACTGTAGAATGATCAAGTATAATAAAAAACACGAAAAGTTAGAATACAGAGTTTCTGCCCGACAGCGATGTTATCCAACTTGTGATATTTTTAGCACAAGAGTGAATAGAACGTTATATTGTTCAGCTTAAAGCTTGTGACATGCTCTCAATGAAGCTAATTGCATGATTGCTGGGAATTACATCCTTGCTCTGCTCTTTTGATCAGCGGTCCAGTGTAATTCCATGCCACGAGCCTTTTGTTGTCGGAGATGATGTATTCTATTAAAAAAAAAAAGCAAACAGCATCACATCAACATGCACTCCAAATGTGTCTGGAATAATGATCAGGAGAACAACAATGCAACGGTTCTCTGTGCGAGGGTCGAGGGTATTTTCTTTCTCTCTCTCTCTGTCTCTCTCTCTCACCCACCCACCCAACCACCCACCCTCTTTGCATCTGTATGTCTGTCTCTCTCTCTCTCTCTCTCTCTCTCTCTCTCTCTCTGAGTCTACAGTATACCAGTCACAGTAGGAAGTGTTGTTTGCTGTTAAGCACAGGGCCACGGTTAAAAAAAGTCAGTCACAAACGTAATTCCTAAAGCAGATCACACTTATGCCCCTGCTTCACCTTCATGTATTTTGTCTGTGTGTGACAAAGTGGCACAGTTATATATCCCGTCCTCACTGCCCTCTTCAGTTGCAATATACAGCGATTCACAAAACGACGAAAGCACGACATGCATTGTCGTCGTCTTTCCCGGCTCACACACGGATGTAAGTGCCCGCCGAGAGACACAACATCCAGTTCTCTCCCCTCTCCCTGGCTTTGAAAATGTCCTTGTTAGGAGAGTGTATACAATGAGAAAAAGAAAGTTTGATTGCACCAAATCTGTCAGGAGGATCATTATCTCCTAGAAAGTTTCCAACAGCGAGCAGCTGGGAAATTGTCAAACATCTTGTGGATGCAAATGAACCCCCTTTCAACTCCACTTTATGCATGTAGGTGTTTATACTTGTCAATCACCTTTAAGATTTTTTAGTGTCTAGCAAATAGCACACCGATTGTCATCTCTCTAGTCACCGTCTGTTGTTGAGATGCTGCATTGCAGGAGGCAAATTCAACCGTCTGCCTGGACGTTTGCCGCTTCTTCTGCAGCATTATGGGAATGTTAGGAAAGTAAGCTTGATGGCTGTGGAGCAAACCTTTATCACGATTCATTCACCCCTTCTTCCACCACTAACATGATTCTTTCACCCCCTTCCGCTCAAACATGCTAAATCACCCCATGGATGCACAGGAATAGTTTTGTTATCAGACGGTTGTCTAATGACCAATAGACTCTTTTTGGATGCTTGCACAAATGACGCGTTCAGGCAGATAGACTCGAGAGGTTTATGCGTATGTGCAGAACTATGTGGGCGATGTAGTGTATCATGTGACGTGTCGAGCAGCTGACCAAATTGGCGGTCTACTTAAGTTCACCTGATTCATTGCGCTTCCTCTTGCTGTCAAAGTGTTGCCACCAATGTTA
The DNA here is from genome assembly GCF_963280865.1 of Gymnoscopelus braueri. Classification (NCBI taxonomy): domain Eukaryota; kingdom Metazoa; phylum Chordata; class Actinopteri; order Myctophiformes; family Myctophidae; genus Gymnoscopelus; species Gymnoscopelus braueri. The sequence goes on from NC_137611.1 coordinate 14,515,567, forward strand.
TATGTGCACCCCAGCACTAATGATGGAGAAAGTATTCAAATGTTTTACTTAAGTAAAAGTGTCAAAACTGCCATGTAGAAATATTCTGTTACAAGTCCAGAATTCAAAATTGACTTGAGTAAAAGTACAAAGGTATTGGTATCAAAATGTACTTAAAGTACCAACAGTAGAAAGTACTCATTAAGCAGAATCGTTTGCAAATGTATAAATTGTATAAACATCTTTTGAAAATAGCAGATCTACAATCGGCTATTTTCAAATGGCCGAAATACATATAGGGTTCAAGTGGTTAATGTATGTTTCGTATTAATAATCCAAATCTACATAGTAACTACTAATAACATTTTCAAATAATTGTAGTGGAATAAAAGTACAATATTTGTCTCTGAGATGTAGGATAAGGATAATTCCTTTAACAGGTCCGTTCATGAAAGTCCAAGCGGTCTTGTTTTCAATGAGGGCCTGTGAGCAATTAGGGGTTAAGAGTCTTGCTCAGGGACATATTTCATTTCATCGACACATTTGCTGGCCTGGCCTGGAATCGTACCTGGGGCAACCAGGGCCTCTGGCTCCCTAGGCGGGTTCACTAACCACTCAGCTATGGCCACCCCCATGTAGTGAGTAGAAGTAAAAGTACTGGAAACTGGAAATACTCCAATAAAGTAAAAATACCTAAAAAAATGTACTTAAGTACAGTACTTGAGTAAATGTACTTAGTTACTTTACACCACTGCCCAGCACCACCGGTAGACTCTGCTGTCCATACTCCCTAAGGGTTCTGTTTTCCTCTGGGGGGTTTGTTATAGATGTATATATCTCCCTGCTCTTAAATGGTTGTCTGCTAATGTGCTGAGCAGGGAGTAACGTATAGCAGAGCCTGAACGCCAAGATCAAATGTTACATTCACACTTGTATAAATAAAATGTTCTCAAGTTATTATTGGTCTCAATCTATTTGTGAGTTATCTGACTGAACTATTGCACAGCCGTACTCCAAGTTACCGTGAATACGAGTAAATACATTTTATTCGCCTTTGAATCACAGGGTTCTGGATTCGATTCCAGGCACCGCAAACTCAGTGCATGAGTGACTCAGACATGCGGTAACAACTGGGAGCTGACGATAGGCGTGCATGGTGCTCCACCTTAGCAAGCCATCTCCAGTGGTGTAAAGTAACTAAGTACGTACACGTACTCAAGTACTGTACTTAAGTTAAATTTTTTGGTATTTTTACTTTTACTGGAGTATTTCCAATTTTCAGTACTTTTACTTCTATTCCACTACATCTCAGAGGCAAATATTGCACTTTTACTCCACTACAATTATTTGAAAACTTTAGTTACTAGTAACTTTGTAGATTTTGATTATTATTACAAAACCACTTCAGCCCTATACATTTCGGCCGATTTACAAGCTCGCGACGCATTGTGAGCTTGTAGATCTGCTTTTTTTGTAGATTTTCAAAAGGTTTTTATGCATTTTATAAATTTGTGTGAAATGGGACATTCTGCATGAGAAGTACTTTCTACTTTTGGTACTTTAAGTACATTTTTATTACCAATACTTTTGTACTTTTACTAAAATACATTTTGAATTCCGGACTTTTACTTGTAACAGAACAGAGTATATATTTCTACATTTCAGTATTGATACTTTTACTTAAGTAAAACAATGGAGTACTTTTTTCACCACTGGCCATGCATCTCCCAGGGGACTAGTGCATTGTAATGGGCATTTGATGCCCTCATTGCTCAACCGATACCGATAATAAGCCACTCTGACCTACTTCCTTAATTATACTATAATTATGTCTGTTTAAATGTCCCAAATGTCCTTTTCTATAGACTGAAACCTTAATATCTGTATAGTTGAAGGCAGACGAGCCAGCTGTATTGTACCGAGTCATGTATCACAGCGGCGCTCTGATGATTGACTATGCAGTTGTGTCACAAATGTCAACACAGTCTTTCGTGTGTGTTTATTCATACAGTTGCCATCTATTAGAGCCATTTTGCCTTTTGTTCATTGCAAATCATGTTCCTGTTGCCTTTGTACTCCAAACAAAGCCGTGAGACACAAAGCACATCTATTGCCACAAAGCATAGTAATTTCAGTCTGTTTCCGTTATTATTATTCCGTTTTTTTTTAAAGGCCCTGCACGTGCCGTGCACACAGCAAACACACACACACACACACACACACACTTGTGTACCGTCTTCAAAGGTGTCCTCTACACGGCCTTTATTACCATGTCATTACACCAAAGACTGAAGTATCTACCGTTTTCACACAATCCTTTATGATCATAATATTCTTGTAGCTTGTATTTGTCTTCCAGGCAAACTGACACATTTACAAATCTTCCCTGGGGTTTGGCTGACTGCAGCGAGAGAGAGAGAGAGAGAGAGAGAGAGAGAGAGAGAGAGAGAGAGAGAGAGAGAGAGAGAGAGAGAGAGAGAGAGAGAGAGTGTGACGGATATGATGAAGAAGGCCCCTGACATTTCTTTTGTGACATATTTGGATCACAAGCTAGATGAGCAGATTGGTGAACATTGTGTTTCTAAACTTTGTCTGCGGTGGCTCGCCTGTGATTCATCTGATTATGTCACACAGGCAAACAGCGAGACAAGTATTTACATTCAGACTTGACTTGGAACAAGATGATGACAAAGGCAGCCATTCCGTGATCTCCTGCTTGAACCTTGCGTTCTACAGCACTTTATATTACAGTGTTCTTTTTTGTGGTATTCATGTTACACACCAAAATGCTATCATAAGGGTTTATTTCTTTCCATCAAAATCTGCGGATAGCGCAGACGTTGGATTACCTGGATTGAGGTGCCGACAAAGGAAAAGCCAAGGGAGGCGACTCAGGCGAGCAGGGATCATGGTCAGGTTTAGGAAACAAGAAGAATGGCCTTCCACTTCCAAGCATTCTCCTAGTGAATGTCCAGTCACTGTGTAATAAACTTGATGAGCTTAGAAGCAGACAGGCTTTCTGAGTCTTACATTACTGTAAGAACAGCAATAAACTACAACTGAACATGAACCAGAGGCCAAGGGAAGAGGTGTGTGCTATACGGCGCTCAGACATGGAAAACTATTTTTACATGCAGTTCATCTAATCTAGAGCGCAGGCAGATCAGTTGATGTCTGTTTCACCCACTGTTGATTTCGTCGACTAAAACTATGACGAAAAATGTTCGTCGACTACCTTTTTTCACTGACGAAAACTAAATAAAAACTAAGCTACGATGTTGATCTACGATGTTGATCTACAAGCTCACAACGTGTCGCTGTGCGATGCGTTGACTAAATATATTGACAATTTTCGTAAACAAATAAACAACAATTAAGAAAAAAACTAGACAAAAAAAATAAAAAAGGACTAGTGGATAAGAGATCCAGTAGAAGTAGAAGTAATTTTATGCTTGGTTGCACTCGGGTGTTGCGCTCTGAAAATAGCAGATCTACAAACTCACAACGCATCGCACAGCGACACGTTGTGAGCTTGTAGATCAGCTATTTTTAGCAGGCAACCAAGAGTAAAATCAGCCATCACGACCCCTTCGAGGCCTGCCAGAATACATTTTAGTCGCCTAAATCAACTGTAGATTTAGTCGACTAAAATCTTATGATATTTAGTCGACTAAAACTAGACCAACACTAAAACATTTCAGATGACTACAATATGATTAAAACTAAATGGAATTTTATTAAAAAGACAATGACTAAAACTAAATCAAAATTTGCTGTCAAAATCAACACTGGAACTTCCACCTCCCCATAGTGCACCTTGCTTACAGCAGTCATACATTCCACCCCAAGCTGCTACCGCATGAGCACTGGATGAGCTGTATGGGGTCATCAATAGGCACAAGACTACACATACAGAGGTTACTTTTATCATGGCTGGCAACTTGTAATATGCTGACGAGTTGGGCAACATCTGACCAAACATCAACATGGAAGGCAAAAGGTACTTTATCTCCTCGTGAGATGGAGATCAAATTGGGAACACAGTTAGGATCCTGGTCACCCCCGCAATGGAATGCTCACTCTGTTATGCTCTGGAAAGGGGTACCAGAGCATCAGGTCACGATCCAGCAGGCTCAGGCCAGGGATAGTTTCATATTATAAGTGCAAGATCACAATAAGCAGAGTGTGCACATGGACAATAGAGCCTCAAAGGATACCAAGTAAACAACAAACGTAGCATCTGTCTAAACTATCAAAATAACATTATTTTGTGGTCAAGAGAAAACTAATCTCATAACAAAAACACGAGAACAAGTGCCTAAGATACTATATCTGCATAGTAAACTAGCATAAGGGATACAAGGAGAAACTAGGGGGTGAGGTGGAGTCTGAAGAGGTGGACCTTCAGATTACGGCAGAAAATTGAGAGTGAGTCTGCAGTTTATGTCACAGTTAGGGAACCAGGAGGGAAGAGAGACTAGGACATGTGCCGTGTGGAGTGTTTTCCAGGGTGTTTTATGGACAGCATGCCTGTGTTAGCTAGCTCTAATGAAAGACTCTCATATCCCCATACGTACACCATCACACACACATTCACCAACATCCATCCACACACACTAGTATTGCGGCAGCCACTTAATGTATGTGACTGGCCATCGCAGGGTAGATGACGCCCCCTTCACCCGGTGGCCACTTATTAAATCATTGCCCTCATAGAGTGTAGTCGGTGTGCGTGCATGCGTGCGTGCGAGAGAGAGAGCAAGCACTCCTCTATACCGTTAGTGGCATTGTTGATGAAACAATGCACCATGGTGGCATCATACTGCCCCATCGTGCAGCATAAGTGAGTGACAGACTTTTGTCTTTTGCAAATGCTATAGGGTCCTGAGATAACAGAAAATGCACAACCCTGTGGGTGAATTCATACTGTCTCACACACACACACACACACACACACACACACACACACACACACACACACACACACACACACACACACACACACACACACGACGGGGGAGAGCTATACTCTTTCTACCCTTTCCCGTATGGACTGCATTGTCTTTCCTACGTTTTTGTTGGTTTGTAAAGCCTGACCTTCCCAAAGAAAACTTGGACGTTGGGAACTGTATGGACCGGCCTTCACTCTAAAACTATATCCAAGTACCTATCCCTTTACATTGACCTTTTTTATTACATTTAGACCAAAAAACACAAAACATCCAATATCACTTTAAACCTTATAGTCTTACAGAACATGTCTTCAAGAGAAAGTTGGATGTGGTATCCAATATGAGATGTTAAATACAACAAGACATTCAAAATTCATTCTGTTGTGGTTCTGGGTATTAGTGATTGTAATGTTAATGTTTGTAATGATTATGTTCAGTTGCACTTGTTTTAACCCATTCAATCTGGGAAAGCATCTCTGTCATTTTACATTTCTTTGGCTGTGAGCTTGTAGATCTGCTAGTTTTTTTTTATCGTGAAAATGTGTGCAAATCTTTGAATATATATATTTTTTGTCATTTGTAACTGTCAAATGTCTCAACAAATGTCTTAATTTTTCTGAAGAAATATTGTTGCTATATCAGTGGTGCTCAGACCTTTTCTTGTCAAGGACCCCTCAAAATCAAGTGTTTTTGTCCGAAAGTATAAAAATAATGGTTAATTATAGCTAAAATCTAAAATGAAACAGATGCGTTCCCGGATTTAATGGGTTAACAACCTTGTTTTATATATACTAGGCCTACACATTATAAAAAAAGCAATTATGATTTATTTTATAGCATCAATGTTCCCAGCATGCCTCAAGGTGCTTCCTGTGTTCGCTATGTTTTATTGTGCTTATCATTTATTATGTGTGAGAGAGTGTGTTTATTGGAGTTATTTTATTATGAGGTCTATGTGTATGTGTGTGTTTTATAGCAGTGGCTCTCAACCTTTTCTGGATCATGGGCCGCACCTGAACATTTCAAAAGCGTTCTCGGCCCACCCATCTGACCACTTAAAGGGTAAGACCACTTTGGTAGAGGTTTGGGTTGTGTAGTTACCTTGCCATGATGTAACTCCAAAGGTGGGCAAGAAATCAAAAATAATTGCTCCATTGATTAAACATTTATAATAAAAATATGCTCCTCATTGACTTACATTGTACGGTAAAACAGCTCTCAGAGTCACTCTTTTAGCACATAAATGAACCCAAACATAGCTGATTCAGACCATATAGAGCATCACCAAACCCAGTACTGTTTGTTTTTTTAATAAAAATGTCAACTTCCTGTTGATTTTACTATTTGAAGATCTGGATCCGGATCCGCGGATCCAGTCCAGGTTTTCTACTTATTAAAAATGGCAAAATCAACAGGAAGTTGACATTTTTATTTAAAAAAAAAACAGTACTGGGTTTGGTGATGTTCTATATTGTCTGAATCAACTTTGTTTGGGTTCATTTATGGAGGGACAGTGAGTGCATTTTCCGGCAGCGGCTGCTGCCGAGGCAGCTCCGCTGAGCTGCCGGCGGCGCCAGTTTTGGGAGTGTGCTGCGTTTGTGTAACGCAGTCCCCACCAATATTATTTACGATTCTGTGCCTATCGGTACATAACTCGGACGGCGCTTAGTCGAATAGCAGACCATCGGCCGGTCGTCGCGGGCACTCGCGCCTGGAGGCGCTCGGGCGCGACTCCTTGGCCTCAAGGTCTGCTGATTCGGCGCGCCTCCGTCATGGTCCAAAACTATACTTTATCGGCGGAAAAAATAAGTTGACTGCCGCTCCTCCACCGGCAGTTCCGCGACTGCCGCTCCTCCACCGGCAGTTTCCGCGGCAGTTCCGCTGCTCCGCCGGCAGCTGACGCTCCACCGCCGGCAGTCACTGCCGGGAGCTGCCGCTCCTCCACCGGCAGTTCCGCGGAAGTTCCGCGGCTGTTGCCGCTGCCGGAGAATGCACTAAATCCTTCTGCATTTATGTGCTAAAAGAGTGACTTTGAGAGCTGTTTTACCGTACAATGTAAGTCAATGAGGAGCATATTTTGAATTATCAATTTCTAATCAATGGAGCAATTATTTTTTATTTCTTGCCCACCTTTGGAGTTACATCACGGCAAGGTAACTACACAACCCAAACCTCTACCAAAGTGGTCTTACCCTTTAACACGGCAGCCGTGTTCATTTTATTCATTCATTTATTTTCAGAGCATGTTCATTTTAATCAATCGATTGTGTTCCAGCTTGGATCAATGGAACTAACAAAGAATTCCTATTTATCGGAATCACAATGAAAACTCATTGGTCAAGGTTTTAAAGAAAGAAATATCGTGTCATTTGTTTTTACATATCTTTTTTTTAATATTAATGTTATATTATCATTCAAATCTTAGTGTGTTAGTGTCATTTGGTGGCCCACTTGCAATACCCTCGCCGGCCCACCAGTGGTCCCCAGCCCACAGGTTGATAACCACTGTTTTTTTAACGTGTGATTTGTAACCTTGGCATAGAGGGGTACAGCTGCTGTGAGGACCCCCCTCCCCCATTTCCCCTTCATGTTAACCCATTCAATTTGGGAATGCATCTGTGTCATTTTACATTTCTTTGGCTATTTATTTATTTCTTAATCGTGAAAATGTGTGAAAATCTTTGAACGTATATACATTTTTAACTCAAATCTTTGCTTCTGGGGGTCCCTGGAATAAAATATTATGAGATGGGGGTGGGGGGGAGGGGCGGGTGTCCGCGGAAAAATACATATCATTTTGGGGGTCCTTGACATGAAAAAAGTTTGAGAACCACTGATATAATTGCAACATAAGTTTAACAAAAAAACTGTTACGAGACATAGAATCCCCAAAGGCAAAGATTTGAGTTTTAAAAAATCGCTTTAAAGAATATATATATTCAAAGATTTGCACACATTTTCACAATTAAAAATAAACAAATAGCAGATAAGCTCTCCAAAAGAAAAGTTAAAGTAAGAGAACATAATGGGTTCTTTCACATGCAGTATGACATAAATGATTAAAAAGAAAAGTTATAGTCAACATCCCTCCCACACTCTGTGTCCCATTTTCTTGTTCTGCTTTCCAGGTAAAACAAAAGCATACTTCTCCAATAGGTCATATCTATCCCACAGCCAGTGATGTGCAGGCATTTAATATTTTACTGTGCGGGGGGGCTTGTATACCAGAAGAATATTTAATTACTCCTCTTTTCCTACACTGTTGTCTCCATGAAGCTATATTGACATAAGGCTCGCCAGTGGTGAAAAGTACATTTACTCAATGTTGAGGTATATTTTACTTTACTGGAGTATTTCCAGTTTTCAGTACTTTTACTTCTACTCTACTACATCTCAGAGGCAAATATTGTACGACACGTTGTGAGCTTTTTGATCGGCTATTTTCAAATAGCCAAAGGCTGAAGTGGTTAATGTAGATTTTGTAATAATAATTCAAATTGGCGGCTTGTTGCCCAAATGTTAGCTTTACTTTTATATTAAATCAACTACAGTGTAAGCTGGGATCAGCATTCTCTCTTTTATTATAAGGTCACTTTGTGACGTACGGAAGACAGAGAGAGAGAGAGACTATGTCTCTCACACACACACACACACACACACACACACACACACACACACACACACACACACACACACACACACACACACACACACACACACACACACACACACACACACACACACACACACACACACACACACACACACACACACACACGGCATATAATACAGTCTATACACAGCATAAACTACACACATACTCTGACAACGGGTACTGCACTATAGTCATTTTAAAGCAGGATTTGCCCTTTTTTTTAATATCAACACTGGGCTCCATGCAGTGATTTGCAATTACAATATATAGTCATAAGAATAGAGAAAGACGCAAAACAAAAAGTCAGTTAATGAGACAACAGTATCAAATATGCATGATGCACACACACAAGTACACAGGGGGAGAGAGAGAGAGAGAGAGAGAGAGAGAGAGAGAGAGAGAGAGAGAGAGAGAGAGAGAGAGAGAGAGAGAGAGAGAGAGAGAGAGAGAGACACACAGACAGACAGACAGACAGACAGACAGACAGAGAGCTGTACTCATTGTCCTGTGTGAATGGAGAGTAAGAGAGAGAGAGAGAGAGAGAGAGAGAGAGAGAGAGAGAGAGAGAGAGAGAGAGAGAGAGAGAGAGAGAGAGAGAGAGAGAGAGAGAGAGAGAGACTAATAGCACTAAGAAATTGGAAGTTCTTAAGCTAACTTTTAAAAGATGATGCAGTGGTTTCAGATCTCAGGTCATCAGGCGTTTCCAGAGAGCAGGACTACAGTATAATGACTATAATGCACCTTCACCAGATTTCGATTTTATTCCAGGTAGGACAATTAGACCAGGGTCTGATGATTTGAGAGGTCGGATTGATTTATGGGCCATGAGAAAGTCAGAGATGTATTAAGGAGCTAAACCATTAAGAGCTTTGTAAACAGTAAGTAGTACGTTGAAATCTATTCTGTATTGAATCAGGAGCCAATGATGTGATCTAAGTGTAGGAGGAGTAATGTGTTCGGCTTTTCTTGTCCCAGTGAGCAAAGAGTGATAGAAGAAAGGCAAAAAGTGGTAAAATACAATGAAACCAAAGACTCAGGGGGGGGGGGGTAACTGATGCACAGCCACGAAAAAAAAGAATAATAATAATCCCCCACCGCCAGCATATATAAATGACAACAGAACACAACAACACAGAGAGCGATACCAGGAAAACAACATGGGAGATTCAATTAATTAAAATGTCCCCACTGCACGCGCATAATGATCACACGCAGGCACAGTGGTGGAAAAAGTACTATTTTTTTTTTACTTAAGTAAGAGTATCAATACTGCAATATAGAAATATATAGCTTGTAGATCGGCTATTCTCAAATGGCCGAAATGTATATAGGGCTGAAGTGGTTAATGTATGATTTGTAATAATAATCAAAAGTAATTAGTAACTTAAGTTTCTGATAAATGTAGTGGAGTAAATGTACAATATTTGGATCCGAGGTGTAGTGGAGTAGAAGTAAAAGTATTGGAAATTGGAAATACTCATGTAAAGTACAAATACCTCAAAATTGTACTTAAGTAAAGTACTTAAGTAATTGTACTCAGTTACTTTCCACCACTGCGCACGCATACACGTACACGCACAGTCGCACACACACACACAGTCACGCACGCACATTCCAGAACTACACAGAAAATCCTCTCTGAATCTACGGCCCATATGGAGTATGGATGTGTTGTGTGCCTGAGAGAGAGAGTGAGCAAAAGACAAAGATATCTAGAGAGACAGAGAGAGGAGGACATACACACAAAAAAAAGAGAAGGGGTCATAATAGGGCGATGGATGAAAAGACAGAAAGGACAAAGATAGTACAGAGAGTGAGATTGGGTTCACGACCAGAGAGAAAAGTGTAGAAGGCAAAAGAGTAAATGAGCAGGTCAGCTTCGCTTTAGAGGACGGGGTGAGAAATGCATTCGTGTGCTCGGGTTCGGTTGGTGGTGTTGTTACCTTCTCTGGGGGGCATAGCTGACCCCGGCTTGATTATCACCGGGGGACCTGCCAGATCTGTAAACCTCTGAACTCAAACAGCATACTCTGTGGTCTTGAAAAAGACTTTGTGTTCCATTGCATATCATTCAGATCACAGAACAAAGCAGTTCTTGTAGCAGCATGGTGGAATGATGTAGCTGCTGTGAGTGAGCCATCTGTATGCATGGTTTACACTGTATGCAGTGGCGTACACAGACCTTATTACACATGGGTTTTTAGATCAAAAGGGCCCTGGCACGCATGCCTTGTGTGTGCGCGCACGCCCGAAAATGTTTGGGTTTTAGCGTTTTTTGGGGGGGGGGTTTGTTACTTTAACTCACCAGCTGCCAGAGTTATTTCAGATTTTTAGCTGTTGGCTGCCAGAGATTTTTAATTGAAAAACAAAAAGTACTCAGGAGCCGAGATACAGAATTTTAAAGTTTTAAGTTAACAAGGAAGTGGATAGGAGTCTAGATCTTCAAAACATCATATCTCCTAGGTCTTAGGGTCAAATTTAAATTTTTTTTTTTTTTTCTTCAATAGAACGCATTTATGCGTTATTGGCAGGCAAGTGATGTATTCAATAGAACGCATATATGCGTTATTGGCGGTAAATGAGTTGTTAAAAATCGGTTAATTCGGTTAATTCGGTCCAAAAAATATGGGCGGCTATTTTTATATATTAAAAACAAAATGAATGAACTAAAAAATAAAAACATAACCCAGCAACCCTATGTAAATTACGCCACTGACTGTATGACAGGGGTCCGCAAAGTTTTTCAGCCCGAGGACCCCCTAGCTGAAAGAGAGATGAAGCAGGGACCCCCACTACATACTGTGTAAAATTGTATTTTCATAGATTTCATAGGCCAGCACCAAAAATTGCCGATCTACAAGCTCACAACGCGTGAGTAGATCTGCTATTTTTGGCTAAAGTTCTCCCCAGAATAGGTACGCTAGGGTTAATGAAACAAATACAAATCCTATCACTCAAAGATTTGGCGGCCCCCCCTGTAGTAAGTCTGAGGACCCCCTAGGGGTCCCGGACCCCCTGCTCTATGAGATACAACTGACTGAATCATGCTAAAGATTTAGGATCTTGTGGATAAGGTGCTTTCAAAACAATGTCCACTAATAGTAAATTCAACATTTGTTAGCAAATGCTACTAATTTGGTCCAATTGACCAGTTACGAAACACAGAAATACGGAGGCAGAGTTCAATCAACTCGATAGAATAGAAAGAAAGCTTCACAAGCTCAAGTCATTACAGTCATGCAGTAAATGATCCTGTACAGTATAAGTCTGTCTGTTCATTGTGACGGCATGGTTCCTATTCCCTCTCCCCGGCTGTGAGGCTGACACCTCAAACAAAGTAAGATTCTTTAATGAAACACCTGGCCAGGCTATACTTCCTGCCTCTCCATACAATCAGTGACTGGTAAACCATAGCTAAACCTGGCAGGGATCCATGTTAAGGGTGGATAATTGGTGGGGAGATGTGTCATCTTTAATACAACCCTGTCAATCACAGCACGTTCAACATGCTCTGTTACCAAGTCAGTGACGTTTGGAGATTCAGTGAAAGTTTACCGGAGATTCTTTTTTGGCTTTATTTGATTTGATTCAGGGGAGAAATGGCTTATGAAAGTAATTACGGTGGCATTCAAACATATTGTGCTAGCTTGGCTTTTGTTTGTCCGTCTGGGAAAGGACTTGGATATAGAATATTCAAGCGTGTTTCACATTTGCAATGCAATGAGCCAATTCTCCAACCTTGGGAGAGTGTTTGTGTATTTGTGGTTTGTATCTTCAAATTAATTCAAGCCCAGCCAGAGCTTTTTGAAAGCGTGAACGTGATCTTAAACACCTCTTTACACAGTGAAAGTTGTTTAGCATAACAGTCTGCGTTGTTTAGCATAACCCGTTGTGATTCATTATGTGAAGAAAACAACAACCATGAAAGAATATCACTTTCTCAGCCAGTGAGACTCCAGTGACCCCTCATAGAGCTAGTTCCATGCATTGCAATGTTTAAGTTCAGTATTTACATTTGGTGACACTTTAGATTGCTGTATGTCCCTCGGTATAACACTCTCAATTATAAAGTAGGGCACTACTAGAATAAACATGTTTATGAAGTATCATGCCAGTGGTTGCGTTGTTGTCGCCATTTATACACGCAGGCATAGGCTAAACATAGAAACTTCGACGGCTTAGAGATAAACTCCGCAAGAACAGACGAGATAAGGCACCTAAAACTAAAGTTAAAGATTACATGTTGCCAGATGTTGCGAGAGAAATAAGCAACCAAGTCTATGAAAAGAAGCCCAAAAGAAGCGACTATAGGCCACATGAGCACTTTAAACCTATATGCATCGTATATTTGAAAATAGATGATCTACAAGCTCACAACGCGTCGGGATGCGAGATCATGTGATGCGCTGTGAGCTTGTAGAATCATGAAAATGTGCGCAAATCTTTGAATATATATATTTTTAAAGCGAACATTTGTGACTCAAATCTTTGCTTCTTGGGGTCCCTGGAACAAAATATTTTGAGATGGGGGTCCGCGACCAAATACATATCACTTGACTTGAAAAAGTTTGAAAACCACTGCAGTAGAGTACTGTACCACTTCTAGTGCCTGGCTGCACGGACGGAGCAGTAACTCCTGCCATGACTCATCACGGATGGTCTTCATCAGGTCCTTCCAGCAGCCCTGTTCCCTCTGGTTCTCTCCTCAGTGTTGCCAGATTTTGCGAGAGAAACAAGCAACCAGGTCTACGAAAACAAGCCCAAAAGAAGCGACTAATAGGCCACAAATGGACCACAATGGAAACAAGACCCTGGGCTTTTTTGTGTTATCCTTTTAGCATAACCTTTGACTGTACTACCTGTGCTGTTAATAAGTTAATAAAGTATTCAATGAATGAATGAATCAATCAATCAATCAAAAAAGCATGATCACACACACAGGGGGTCCCTAGCAAAATGAGTTAATATAGCATCAATATCAACACAACGCTACCAATATTTACAAGCGAACAAGTCCAAAGTCGCTAATAATAAGCGGACATGGCAACACGGGTACTTCCTCTCCACACAGTCCTGTCCTCCATGCAGGAGCAAAGCTTGTCCGCTGAGGAGACTCCTGCATCTCGTCGGTCGCAGGACTTTGATATTAAGTCATCCTCTTTCAGCCTCTCTTGGCCTTCCCTTGGGGTGGTTTCCACAGGATGAGGGGGGTACGTGCCTCAAGACCAGAAAGACCCCTATGATGATTTCAAACTATGATTGGACGGTGATTCATCCCGAGTAATCCTATCAGCCTTCCATAAGATTCTTTCACAGTACAAAGTCAATAGGGGTGCTCTAAAACAATCGACATGTTGCCGTCTTGAACCACTTTCAACCTGTTGTCCCTGTTTTGGGCATATGTCATTATAAGCAACGATTTTCTAGCTCACAACGTGCCGTGATGCAACGCGTTGTGAGATTGGAAATCTGCTATTTTCATTTATAAGTCTTTGCATAAAGGGTGTGATAGAGGAAAGGCTCAGTAGGGTTAATCCACCAAGGAGCAACTTTTATCATCTGTATCAGAGTTTTATGAATCACTATTCATTGTGCTTTTTGAAGTTTAAGTAAAGTTATACGAGTCTCAACTCTCGACAACTCTCAACTAACCACCTTACAGATGTGTCTTAGTTATAACCACTCTGTAGGGTCTTATAGAAAGAGTCATATTACTTTAGAAACATGTCTACAGCACAATTATATCCATATAGCGTTACAAGTGCCTTCAGGTTAAATATCTCATTGGAATTCTATACATGGCAAGGCATGGTATGTACATGTGCAAACTGGACCTGCCTGGGAATACTAAACAGATTAGAGATTAGATTTACGCACAGGAGCCAAACACGCATATCCGAATAGAGCGGTGTGGATTTGTCCATTGCTTTTGGCATCTTAATCCAGTCTAGAGATTAGGAAAGTCATCCACTTTTCATTTCACATACAATACAGGGCTCTATGGAATCTCTTGTGTTTGATCTAGTATGTGTAATGTATGTTGCATTTATTATTCAGAGACATTGTCTGAGAATGTGTTTACCATAGAGATACTGTGTAGTAGAGCATTGGTTCCCAAACGTTGCAATCCAATCCAATCCACTTTATTTATAGAGCACATTTAAAACAACAGTGTTGAGCCAACGTGCTGTACACTCAGTAAACAAACAAGGGTAAAAGTACTAAGAGTAAAACAATAAACAGGGGAAAACACATAGAGAGGGTGCACAACATAGACACATTGCCTAACGGAAACAGCAACTCTCAGTCTGGATCAAGGAGTACAAGTGAGTTTTCAAACGTGATTTAAACACAGGCCAGGTTTGAGACGCTCTAACATGGGGTGAAAGATCGTTCCACAGTTTGGGCACTACAGCGGAAAACGATCTATCCCCCAGCCTTGTTTGTGTAGAAATGACAAACCCAAATGACCCCGCAAAATAATCATATTTTAACTGGGGACCCCCCAATCTGACAAGCACTTGGAGTTGTAGGAGTTTTTTTTACTCGGTTCCACAGATAAATATTTTGAAAAAAATGCTCACAACGCCTCACAGCATGCAGATCGGCTATTTTCAAAAATGTTGCCTCTTTCTTACGTAATATTTGACAATTTGGCCAATGTTTGACCATTTGTTTGTTGATTACTTTTGACGCAGTAACGGTCTTATTTATTTATTTTTCATTTTAGAGGTCTTAAAAGTCACTACATTGTCACTTTAGAAATGTGCAGATACCCCGTACACACTTATACTGTGTGTTGGTTTGTTTACTGTTGAGTGAGAAAACAATGTTGCACAATAAGCAAACCACCTGAGGACACCCCCCCCCCCCCCAAAAAAAAGAAGATATTTTGCCGTTTGAGAACCACTGCACTAGAGCAAAGCAAGTAAATATTGCATTGAAAAATGTTGAGTTCACACTGTGGGGTTACAGAAGGATAAACATACTGTGGGGTTACAGAAGGATAAACATACTGTGGGGTTACAGAAGGATAAACATGCACTTGCGTTTTACTGTAAATCACAATGTCCGCGTGGAGCATAATATTTTTCAATTCAACCCAAAGAAGGTAAACAAAGGAAGAAGGTCCAATTGTACAAAGCATCCACAATCCAATTTGTCAAAGCAAAAATATGTTTTGTCACAAAAGCAGGCACAACACAACTATCTCAGCATTCCTACCGTCCCTAGTGTAGTTACTTGTTGCCTCAGAAAGATATAAACAATAACGTAGTTTACAGTATATCACTGAATCTAAATTTTGACCTAATCATACGTTTAGGTGGACACTTGACAATGGTACACCATCTGCCAACAGTCAATGGTGATCATTGATACAGCATGTCAAAGAGATACCTTCACATGTGAATAAGTCTACTGTCTACCTTGTGTGGCGGTTGGAACGTGGTTTGTTGTTGGCTGCAAGAGTTGAGCTAAAGTGTGGCACTTGGTGCAGCAGTTAACACCTTAATTGGGCTGATTGTTGGTCGGCCTTTAAACATTAAACCTGGCATCCCTATTTTGGGTATGTCATTATAGCCTTTGCATAAAAAACATTAAAAAAAATAAAAAAAAACATTTCATGTACAAAAGTATAAAATGTGTCTTGAGTGGTTTAGAAACATTTATTATCCCGCAGGGGATATTCAGTCGCCCAGAGGTGGCACAGCAGTCAAGGTTACAAAGTTACAGGTAAAAAGTAAGAAAAAGAAAAAGTACTGTTATGTACAGCAATACAACGCAAAAAAAAGCAATATATATATATATATATATATACAGTATACAGTATATATATATATATGTATATATATATATTTTTTAAAGAAAAAAAGAAAGAAAAAGAAAAAAGAAGCATCAACAATACGGAGCAACGGTAAACAGAGGTAGAAACAAATAAAGTGTCAACCAGCCCTCCTTGCTGTTCTTTGTCTTGCAGTGAGACTGGAGCCAACACCGCATGGTGGATGAAAGGACTGTTTACTGTTTGGACTGTATAAGCCGAAGAGCAACATCAGCTGAGAGGCTGCAATAAGCTTGTGGTTCATGGACTGAGTTAAACATTGAAACGATCCCTGCTAAATAAATAACACTGTGTGGCTGGCTTCCCCATTGAGGACTGCATCACGTCATCCATTTAACAACACTCAAGCTTCTCTTTATCAGAGAACGACGATGGAAAGCAGCATGCAGCTCCCAGACCGATGCATTAATGTGCTGATGGATGACGTTGACCATTACTATCAAACACAGCATACATTAGACTAAAAATACAAGCGTGAATCCCATTAGCCTCACTGTAACATAAAGCAACACATCAGTGCTTAGTACCAGCGGACCACTTCACACATTTTCAAACTACCTTCATATATAATTGGTCCTCACTAATGCTCATTATAAAATGGCATGGCACCATTTCTGTCTACTCAGTCTGTGTCTCAGAGGAGTTCAGAAACCTCCCTACCAGTGACCAGTGCCTACCATCGGCAGGCAGGTTTTGGAAATCGCAAAAAAGGGTTTCAAAATGTGTTTTTTGATTATTAATAATGCAAGACAATGGCCTCTATATTTCAGCATGCTAACATTCCAGGAAGAGAAAGGCTGTAGTTTCTAATAGCTTGGAATCCCCTTTGAAGATTAAATTGGTATTGGTTTGGTTTCTGAATTATCCACACTCCACCAATGAGACACAGACAGAAACGGTGCCATCTTATAACGAGCATTAGTGAGGACCAATTATGGCTATCGTCCGTCCGTCCGTCCGACCGACCGTCCGTCCGTCCGCCCATCTGTCCATCCAAACAAATATAATGCTAGTAAATGTGGAATACTGGTATATCTTGGGAATTGCATTATCAGGGGTATGCACTCTACTGAGGGCCATGAGTCTAGTTAGCCAAGCTATATCTAACTCCATATGTCAGGTACATGCATGCTTTAACTGTGATTAACTGCATTGTCTATTATCCCACACACCTCACAGCGCCACAAGTATATACACGGTGCTTTATATTTTATACACTCAGCCCACTATGACTTGAACTGTTTCCACCGTGTTAGTGCCATCCTCAATCCTTTAGAGTTACACAGAAGCATGTTTCTATAATAACTACATCCCAAAAGTGTGAGAAGGGGAGAAGCTTGTGTTTCCATGACACCCTGTCAGCAAGTACCTCTACGGGGCAAATCTCCCTTCTCTGATTGCCTCGGGCAGCCAGGGTCTCACCAGCATCAGCAGGCTGCTTCTCTTGACTTTATAATCTCATCTTATTCAAATGGCAAAGATGGTTTGCCATATGTTGTCATGTTGCATCAAATCTCACAGGTCTTAAACCTGATTTATACTTTGCCGTACGGTGGAGCCGCCCTCCGAAAATAGCAGATCGACAAGCTCACAGCGCATCACATGGTGCGCAGCGTTGTGAGCTTGTCGATTTGCTATTTTCGGCGCGTGACTCTGTTGTACGATTTAGGATGCGATTAGGATGCGATTAGGATGCAATCTGGTGAAACTGGATGAAATCCAAGAATATGAGGAGACAATGTGGTTATTAGTACTTTTTACACTTGCGTGGAAGCAATCTCAGATAATCTGATAATTCTAATTTTCAAAACCTGACTTTTAAAGCCCTCTTGGATAGATTTTTGATATTCACAGTGCCACTTTATTTGGGAACTATTACAAGAGTTCCATTACTGAAATTTCATGCATAAATGATCACACATGAATGCTTTTTTCTTTTTTTTTACATTAGCCAAACAATTCAAATCCACATTAAACATTTAGTGTAATCTATTGTTCATCATTGAGCACTATGGAATTATTCATGACATCTTTACACATTCAAATCCTCATTGTTTTAACTCTTGAGATTGTAAAACAAACCCATTTTACACTCTATTATTCTCTCTAGTATTGGTGAAATAGAATAAGCACACAATTTATGAATCCATTTGTATACAAAATAGGGCTGGTGGAGCAAATGATCAATTAACCAATATACATACAGTACATTTTATTTATTTTCATAAAATAGTTTGTATACATATGATCCCCACAACAAATTCTTAAATAGAATTCCACAAAGACAAATTGCTAACACAATGGATGAACAATTTGTATATACCGCCATGATCCCATATCCCATTAAAACTGGGAAAGCATCTGTGTCATTTCAGATTTTAGCGTTGGCTATTCAAAAATAGCAGATATACAAGTCATTTTTGAAAAATATTGAACATTTGCGCAAATCTTTGAATATATATACAGTATATATGTTTTTAAAGCGAACATTTTAAACTCAAATCTTTGCTTCTGGGGGTCCCTGGAACAAAATATTTTGAGATGGGGGTCCACGACCAAATACATATCATTTTGGGGGTCCTTGACATGAAAAGGTTTAAGCACCACTGATACAACATACGTTTTTATAAGAAAACAAAGACATTTGTAGAATCGCCCCCAGGTCGCTCCATTAATGGGTTATGGAGAGTATTATAAAAGTGACACATCTGTTTGGGTTGCGGCCTAGTGTGAAGTGTGATCAGATGACAGAAGTCACATTGAAAAGAAAAGAATAACCACAACTTTGTCTTGATAAGCAACTTCCTGCTTCAGTCACAAAGTTGCCTCACTTGAGAGAGGTATAAAGAACGTTCATTCTCTTTTCCTACCTGATCACATCATTTTGTTCAGGGATTTGAACCAGAACGAGGTCAGTATGTTGGATTTGTAACTCAATTTCCCAGAATTCCAAAACAGAAAACTCTGAGTAATATCGGATAGTTCACCAGTTTTCATGTAACCCTTGTCTTTCCCCTGTGGTAAATACTTGCAGATGAAGCAAGAACTAAAGTACTTTTGATTGACTCTTCTCTCAAACACGGTTTGCAATTGCATGTTCCTTAATTGAAACACGTACATCAGCCATGAAAGACATCGCAACCATCGTACCATCTTCCCCTTGGGGGAGAGTCTTGGGTCAAACATACAAGTTTTCAACAGGATTACAGGCTAACTTTGTTAAACGGGCCAGGACAAGTTTCACTAATCCTGCTTTGCGATGTCCGCCCCACAAAATGTCCCTTTCATCAGCAATAATAGAGCAGGGAACAGAATAGTCTTGTGCCAGAGTCGTCTCCCACACTGAGCCTATTGATTTTTTAAAGCATGGGGTTGTTCTGTTACGACTCAGTGGAGTGCTTCATCAATCCCATGTTCCATCGTATGACCCCCATGAGGGTCAATAAAGTATATTATATAATAAAGTATTTTAACTTGAAGATATTTACGTTAAAATATGACATGGGCTAAAAGCAAGCATCTATGTGAAAGAGATGAGACTAAGAAACAAAATGCTAGTATAGAACTGCTTCTGCTGTGCAATTGGAAAGTGTGGCCTAAGGGTAGTGCTGTACCAAAGGCCACTGGGCCAACAAAATCAACAGGGGTCATCCTCCGGGGAGCATACAGGTGCACATCTAATTCCATGGCAATAAGACCAGTAGTTTTAGTGATATCCTGTTTGGGAGTAAAATGTGTGGAAGTGGAAATGTTGGCCTTAGGCTGGCACTAGAGGAAAGGCCACTGGGTCACCAAAGTCAATAGGGGCCATCTTCTGGGGATGATTAAAGTACATTCTAAATAATATTATAGAGGTTTGAGTTATCCAAATTTGTAGCCTATATGTCTGGCTAAAGAAGTAAAGGCATTAAAGGCAGATTTATTTATCTCCATCAGGTCGGGATGTAGATTAGGTTTTCGCCCGTGAGTGTGTGTGCGTGCGTGCGCACGTGCGCATGCATGTGCATGCGTGCCTGTCTGTATCTCTGAAGCTAATCTCGCACACTACTGTGTCGATCAGTGTCAAACGTTTTGTGCACGCTGACAGTTGGAGAACTCTCTCTCTCTCTCTCTAGGTCGTCCTCAGACGGGCCCTTCATCGTCGCTTCCAGTCATCCCGGTTCTCCATACATCTGGCCAGCTCATTGGTACATTGCGCTCCTGCATCTTTCTTGAGTACATCCATGTATATGTTAATGTGGGACGGCCTTGTGACCGATGCCCGTGGGTTGGTTCCCACAGCACCAATTTGCTGGCTGGCAGCTCTTGATGTCTTTGGCATCATTTCTCCTGGCTGCTATTTTCTCACTCACCCTTGGCATTCCCTCATACAGATTATTGTTGGTAACATGTGTACTCTTGCTAATGTTAAGTACTGCACGCAATATTCTGGTATAGCACCCGTCTGGAGATTTCTGCAGGGTTGGTTTCAGGGTCCAGCATTCATATAGATGCCATAGAGGAGAACAGACTCTACCATTGCAAATAGAAGAAGCTGAGTTTGATTTGTCGGGGGAGGTTGGAGTTCCATACACTGGCCATGCCGTTCAGGGCCCTCCATGCAAGTGCCTTCCTCACTTTAAGATCTTGCTCGGTTGAGTTGACCCATGAGCCCAGGTACTTGAAGCATCACTCCTCTCTCCGTATGCCCCTCTCTCTCTCACTCCCATCTCTGTATGCCCCTCTCTCACTCCCTATCACTCCTCTCTCTCTCTGTATGTCACTCTCTCTCACTCCCTATCAATCCTCTCTCTGTATGTCCCTCTCTCTCACTCCCATCTCTGTATGTCCCTCTCTCTCACTCCCTAATCTGTATCACTCCTCTCTCTGTATGTCCCTCTCTCTCACTCCCTATCACTCCTCTCTTTCTGTATGTATGTCCCTCTCTCTCACTCCCTATCACTCCCCTCTCGACTGTGTTAGTCTTTCTCAGCCCGTCTCACCAGGCAGTTGCCTCTCTCTTTCCATCTCCGTCTCATCCCTCTTACTCCCCCACTTTTTCCAACAATCCCCTCCATTCCATTCTCTCACTCCCTCTTCCTCTCTCTCTCTGCCTCCCTCACCTTCACTCTGCTGCTCTTCGTTACAGTGTTCGAGTATAGTGATTCCCCAGAGTCCATAGCAGACAACTTCCTTTGACTCTCACAGCAAAAGCCTGTCTGTCAGGTGCTGCACTGACAGGATCAAGCTACGTTCACCCAAACCGCGCACGTGTGTGTGAGTGTGAGTGTGAGTGTGAGTGTGAGTGTGAGTGTGAGTGTGTGTGTGTGTGTGTGTGTGTGTGTGTGTGTGTGTGTGTGTGTGTCTACAAGCACCGCAGTACGTGTGCATGTGTGTGCATGTGTGCGTGTGTGTGTACACGTGCGCCTGTAGTGTGAATGTTTGCATCTTTGCACTGCTGCATCTGTGTGTCACACACACAGATGCACAATGTGCAATACAGCACAAAAACACACTGTACATGCTGTGCATTTCCTGCCAGAAACACAGTGGCTTACATGTGTGGAACAGACTGCTACATCATGGGACTGTACTATCACTCATCTTTAAAGAGGCAAACTGTCAAATGGAAATTCAAATGTTCTACTTCAGTGGTTCTCGAGCGTTTTAGTTTTAAGGACCTCCATAACTCTGAGAGCGTACAAATGGAACCAAATGGACTCTGGTCCACTCAGAGTAACAGGCCTGTAAGGGTCCATTTAGAAGCCCCCTCGAGTAACGCAGAGGGTCCCTGCAGGACCCCACTTTGAGAACCGCTGTTCTAGTTCAACGTTTTTGTTATGCTTCTGTAGCGTTCACACAATGCCATTTTATTAACCACTTTCAACCTGGAATCCCTATTTTGAGCAAGTCATTAGGAAAACCTTCAGAGATGTTCGCGATGCGACGCGTTGTGAGCTTGTAGATCTGCTATTTTCAAATAGCCTATGTATAAAATAGGGCTAAAGTGAGTCATGTATGTTTTATAATGTAACAATTCATATCTGCAAAGTAACTAGTAACTAAAGTTTTCAAATAATTGTAGTGGAGTAAAAGTACAATATTTGCCTCTGAGATGTACAGTAGTGGAGTAGAAGTAAAAGTATAGACAATTGGAAATACTCTAGTAAAGTAAAAGTACCTAACAATTGTACTTAAGTACAGTACTTGAGTATATGTACTTAGTTATTTCACACCACTGGCCGTGGGGAAGCTGGAACACACATTTCCCTGTGAGCGGCTGAAGCAAACATTTCCCCATGGGGGGTGCACGCAACGTGAGAGAGAGAGAGAGAGAGAGTTGCGTGTGGAGTTTCGTTTGGCAAGGTGTCCTGGTGAGTAGCTTTAGTGTAAAGTAGCTTCTGTTTTAGAGTTTGACGTGCAGTATGTATATAGTTGATCGCACCGTGAATTGATTTTCCCTAAGGAGCGACAGGCAGTCTAACAGTGAAGGGGGGGGAGGCGTGGGTTAATGCATCGCTATGCAAAGGTATTACTCGTTTTCATTTTAATTTACGGTGTGATATGTGCGGATAGTTTGTTTATTGTAGAGAGTCATTTAGCCAACCAGTCATGATTTCCCTCAGATTGGTGCACAAGTGACGGCATGCTGTTGTGGTCCTTGTGTGGCGTTTTCCACGCTGTGTGTCATTGTTCATTCATTGGAATGTTAAGGCCAGTCCACACCAATGCAACTCCTTGCAACTGCAACTAATTGCAGCCATTATCCCCAATATGGCACTCTCTAAAACGGTTTTGTTGCAATGAGTAGGCTTGTCACAATTATGACATAATCGTCTAATCGCAATATAAATAAGCAGAAATAGCATCTTGCAAATAAATATAATACAAAGAAATAGCAGCTTACAACCCGTCACTTTGTGACGGGTTGTAAGCTTGTAGATCTCTATTTCCGCAATCTTTATTTATTTATATATTTTTTGAAATTATAAAATTATTGAATATGTCAGTAATTTCTTTGTATATTCAAGTTATTTGTCATATCTGCCCTGTACAATGTTTAATTACGAAGCCTAAAAGCCAAACAGAAATGTAATTTGTATTCATATGCTCCAGTTTTATTATTTGTATGACAATTAATCTCTCTCTCTCTCTCTCTCTATTATATTATGCATGTGCTTGTTTGTATTCTATTATGTGGAGTATTGTTAATCCGAGTGTAGATAAATTGTGAATCTCCTCTAATACTAGGATGTGGTTTTCTTTAGTGTGCAGCATTCTGTGGTGGGATCCATGTCTGTGTAATCCTCTGGGCCTGTCTAAGTCTATGGGCCTACAGCCTCTTGCATTTGGTGAGTGCTCTGCTCATGTGGATGCAGCCTATAGTAATATGTTTGCATTTTATTCATGGTAATAGGGTTTCATGAATTGCTATATGTCCTGTGTATTGTATATGATTATGTGGGGGTCATCTGGTATTCATATGTTTTTCAGTCTTGACAGGTGGTGATCAGTGGTCACTGCTATAGTCCACAGGACTAGGGTAATCCGGGTATTCAGTTTATTAGGATGTAGTGTATGGTCCAGTCTACCTCTTTTTTGGGCGGTGAAACCGCCCCTATAAGTGAGGTTTGGAAATTTGTACAATTATCCTGCGCTGTGATTGGCCAAAAATGTATTGGGCGGTGAAACCGCCCCTATAAGTGAGGTTTTTGGGCGGTGAAACCGCCCCTATAAGTGAGGTTTGGAAATTTGTACAATTATCCTGCGCTGTGATTGGCCAAAAATTTACCCCGCCTAACCCTGCACCGTGATTGGCCAATCACAATCTATTCAGGACTGTGATTGGCCAGTGTCACATGACACATGTGCATAGCCCTATATAAGAAACCATAACTTTAAAAAAAACCATACATTTGTTTTTTTTAAGTTATGGTTTCATCCATCATAAAGAGTGTTTCAATAAATGTATTTATCTTTTGTACATGATTGGTTGACTCCATTCAGTATTGTGATTAGCTAGCAAGACACCGCCCACTTCACACAGGGTGTGATTTTTTTTATTATTGTGATATATGCATTGTAATAAAGACAACTTGTTTTTTATAATCTACATTTTGAGTGTATTTTCATTATAAGTCAGTCTTCTGTCTGCTATATACCCGTTCTCTCTTGGTTACATATAAAACATTCACATCTATACCAGACATTCACATGAGTTTAATATTATGACTTTAACCCTATATACTGTACATCATTTGAAAATAGCCAATCTACAAGCTCACAACGTCGCCGTAAAGTGACCCATTGATCTGCCATTTTCCAAAAAATATAAATCTTGTATGTGGGTCCCTGGCACAAAATAGTTTCAGATGATGGTCCGTGGCCCAAGAAATATCAATTTGGGGGTCCGTGACATGAAAAACATTGAGAACTGCTGTATCAATGTGTGTGACTACTGCCTACCAGCTTCCTCTCATGAACCATCCACAACTCCAATAAATTAAACAGCATGCAGCTGTATTTCAATAGGGTTTGTCATTCATTAGGGCCTTTTAACTTTGTGCTGTAAAGGAGAATGAGTCTCCTTGATGAACAGCTTCATATTGCAGCTATAGAAAGTACAATTACACTTCTTTTCTTTGGACAACTTCAAAGGAATGAAATTATAGCAAGACTTCCCTTTTCACCTGGTTATCACCCAATAACTAGCTAATTCGTTTAATTCAAATATGTCTTTCAAAGGGGAAATTATAGGGATTGATCAATTATTCATCAAAGGAAGGACTGGATCAAAACACTTTACATGTCTCTATTAGACTGGCTTGAGTGGGCGGATTAAGTGTCTAGGCGGCGATGCATTTTCTCTTAAAACAAAGATCAGCATCCCTGTGCGCAGCCACTTTGACAACATAAGTGCCGTGTGGTCGCATTCTGTGTCTGAGGGAAGCTTTACAAATGAGTCGCGAGCCAATTGTCTTACACAAGTGTGTCTTCCCAATGTGAACGTGAGACATTTCAGAGTATAGTGCCGGCTTTGCACGGGCTGAGAGGGACTGAAAAAGCAAATTGTCACGCCGACTTTGCCTCTGCGTTTCAAGGGTATGCGCTGCTCCGCCAGCTTTATAGCTCCCTGTCTCCGCGAACGTGACTGGTGCAATGAAACAAAACAGAAAATGTTGACGCCTTGTTTCAACAAATAAGAAATGACAAATGCATAAATCATGCAGGGTCTGTCGCACAGAGACTTGGGGTTAACAGAGTGTCTGTCTGTTTGATGCTCTGCTGATGAAGACACTTTTTCGTAAGACTTGCATCATTCCAGCCTGCTGGCATACTGAAATGGTCTGGGGCTGCTGGATATTTGCCAGTTGAATTATACTAATGGATTTCTAAAGACATTTATGGCATGAAATTAAAATACTTTTAGGGAATGGGGGAGAAATTATACGGAGTATTCGCCTCTGAATTGACTACAATAACCCTAACGAGCTTCCAAATGCGTTCATGATTAAATGGAATGGAAATGTGTTAATGTTTTGCTAAAAATTCAATAACGCCATTTAGAGCTTTAATCTTGCCTCTGACCTAATGACTCAATTAGTCTGGTCGATATTAAAAGATGCTCTTGCATGCCCAATATACTAACAACAAGGCAACAAGCAAAATAATTCAATCAATAACAAACAAGAATTTCATCTAGAGACTACAACCACTGATATTGCGTTTGACCTCAATATAACGCAGACCTCAGCCTATGTCAAAGGTTTGTTCCTCTTTGAATGAAGACAATATGGGGAATTTCCAGAGAGTACAGCTTATAGTGTGTGTGTGTGTGTGTGTGTGTGTGTGTGTGTGTGTGTGTGTGTGTGTGTGTGTGTGTGTGTGTGTGTGTGTGTGTGTGTGTGTGTGCAAACATTCCCGTGTCATTTCATCCATGTTCCATCTCTGTGATAACCCAGACATCTTTGACGGCTAATACACCAGATGTTGTTGTGGTGAATGAAGAGTCCAGGGAAGTGTCTGTGTTAGAGATAGCATGCACCTTTAACCTTAGCCTAGAGGAGGCCTTTATGACCAAGGTCATTAAATACCAACCACTCCTACATACCATCTCAGAGCTAGGTTATAGGTGCAGACTATTTGTTTTTATATTCGGCAGCCTGGGACCCACAGACTAGTTGTTAGAGGGCTTCAACAACTTAGGATGCCCAAAAAGGAGGCAAAAAGGCTGGCAAGTATTGTGCTATCTCTGCTATAATTGGCAGTCACCATATATGGCGGAGACGCTGTTACTTATACCCGTAGAGTACTGAGTGACATGCCTATTGTATCATGAAAACATATGCCATGATTTTGTGAATGTAACCCTACTGCACCTATAATATTTGTGTCCCTGTATGTATTATCCTTTATGTGGACATAAATAAATGGTTAAAATGTATGTGTGTGTGTGTGTGTGTGTGTGTGTGTGTGTGTGTGTGTGTGTGTGTGTGTGTGTGTGTGTGTGTGTGTGTGTGTGTGTGTGTGTACGCGCGAGCGTGGCTGCGTGCGCGCACATACTGTACACACACACACACAAATGCGCGCACGCGCGCGCGTGCGTGTGTATATATATATATATACTGTATACATACATACATATTACATACAATGCCATTTTGATGTCAATATTGTTCACATTTTTGTTATGGAGCACGAAAAGGTCACAACTGAACTCATAAATTTACATTCTCCCCAAAACTTCATTCAATTTTATTTTTATAAGGAACATTTTCAAGAAACTCTTAAAGGCCAGTATTACACAGACACACTAATCCATCTTCAAGTCAAGCCCATCCAATTATCTATTTAGCCCAATGCGTAATTACTGGTTAGGCTGCCAAGAGTGTGTATTAGTATTCCATTCACACACATTAAATTGGCCCATAAACAATTAAAGAAACCATTAGAGCACCAGCAAGCAATGATTCACCAAATGAGGGGGTGGGGCGGGATGGGGATGTTTTGAAGGCTGAGAGGTGGTGGGTATGGATTTTGGAACGGTGTGTGTGTGTGTGTGTGTGTGTGTGTGTGTGTGTGTGTGTGTGTGTGTGTGTGTGTGTGTGTGTGTGTGTGTGTGTGTGTGTGTGTGTGTGTGTGTGTGTGTGTGTGTGCGTGTGCGTGTGCCCACCATAACCTGTCTGTGAAAATGTAATTCAGTCAACCGAGTTCTGAATGAATGAATGAACAGAAACATTATACAAGTAAAATGATTGCTTACCTATTTTCCCTGTAAGAGGTCTGATATTCACTATTATATGTAGTCATATATATGTGTATATATTTAAAAACGTATCGTACAGTACATGTTCCAAAAATGTCTTAACCTCTTAAGCTACTTTGTACTTTGGCTTACCACGAATAACGACACTTGCAGAGCTTGTAGATCAACTATTTTTTAACATTTTGAACATTTAGAATTTCTTCAAGATTCTTTGACAATTTTGTGGAAATTCTTGCTTATAAATGACATCCCCAAAACAGGGACGCCAGGCGGAAAGTGGTCAAACCGATCTGAATAGTGTGTGCTTCTTCCAAGAGGTATACTGTATCGCCATTACTTATTCCCTGCCATGTCATGACCTGAAACTCAACATCAGAGCGTCCGAATTCTATTTCATGTTGCCGTCGAAGGAAGGAAAAAGTCAAAAGGTCGTAAAATGTGCAACGCTCCACCAAAGTCAGAGTTATACTTCCCAGAGATGACAGAGAGGTCAGCTGTGTCACTGTCACTGCGGAGACAGTAGGACCACCTGCCCTTGAAATCCTGTTTAAAGCATTAGCTATTCTCTTCTCCAGCGTGACCGAGTCTCCATTGTTTTGTCTCCTTAGCCCTTCTTTCATCTGTTGTTTAGCAGCCGGATGGATCACTAACATGAAAGACCATGCTGCCCGCTGCATGGCTTTTTCATCACTGTGGCATCATCTCTTTGGCTACACCTGGCTGGAGAAAAGCCAACGTTGTCAAGTTTAAAAAATTAATAAGGGCTACAGTACGTAACCTGCAGGTTTCGATTTATAAAGCAAAAAACAGAGGGGAGACATTCTCTTTCTCTACCACTTAAGGCATATGTTGTCCTTCATACGACAAATACTGAAAATAGCACACACTACACGCTCCTTTTGGGAAAAAGGAAATGCGTGATAATACTTAATTCTTAAGTCTGACCAGAAACAGGGATAGAATCATAACCCCACTTGCAATAAAGATGAAAAAAAGAAACAAATAAAATCAGCAGTTCCTCCACACAATTTTGTGTTGTCACTGTGCAGAACTTGGAATGAATCATAATTTAAAATAAACGTTATTCTGCAGACGGTTTTAAACAGTGACTGTTCCAACCCACATGAACTTCCGTTCTGTTTTCTGGATACCAAATATTTAATATCAAAATGTACTCTCCCCTTGCTGCACACACCACCACTACTGTCGACTGCTCTGCCATCTCATCTCTCTCACACACACGCACGCGCACGTGTGCACACGCACACGCGCGCACACACACACACACACACACACACACACACACACACCTAAAGTATCAACACAGAGTCTAAAAGCTCTACTAGCAGCCCCTAGAGTCTGTGCTGAAACTTACACCCAACAGGAAATTGGCACGAGAGGAAAAGCCAAGAGTTTACTGAAATTACTAGGGTTCATCCTACAATCTTAAATTATTAAATACATTGCGTGAAATGTGGATATTTTGGCATGTGGGTGGCACTAGAGTATAGGTTATCCGAATGGTTAGGGTTCATCCTCCACTTTTGACCCAAAGAGGAAAGGCCATGGGGGTCGCCAAGATTAGACTCCAGTATGCATGCACTAAGCATTGTCATCGCAATTCACCCATTCGATATTTGAGATGACGTGGGTGTAAGCAAAACTTTTAGCCTATAATGTAAAGGCCATTGGGTTCACCTAAATCAGTAGAGGCTATCATCTGGGAAGCGTGAAGACAATTCCACGGCAATGAATCCCATAACGAGTTTACACGATATTGTTTGGGACCAAAGTGGTGAAGGGATGGTTACACCGCCACATCCACTGAGAATGACACAGTTTTGTCCATTTTGCTGTCTGACCAGAAATCTTACCTTGTAGACTTAAAGTTCATATAACAGGGCAGGGCTCATCAAATGACTTTGACATTGGGCTAAATCCTCAGTGTAATTACTCTTTGAGAAAGGCTCACGCTTTCTTTCTCACACACACACACACACACACACACACACACACACACACACACACACACACACACACACACACACACACACACACACACACACACACACACACACACACACACACACACACACACACACACACACACACACACACACACACACACACACACACTGGATGAGATCTTACCTGGAGGGAAGAGAACAAGTGGTTGACATCAACGGAACCATGTCCTCATCCCTCCCGGTGAGCTGTGGGGTTCCTCAGGGCAGCATTCTAGGGCCGTTACTGTTTCTTCTATACATTAACGACATGAGTGCTGCCTGTAACTGCAAATTGTTCCTGTTCGCTGATGACTCGGCACTCCTGATCTCGGGAGAGGACAAGTTGCAAGTTGAGGAGGCGCTCAGCTCCGAACTCTCAAAAATCCGTACTTGGCTTACCGATAACAAACTGTCACTACACCTTGGGAAAACTGAATCCATTCTCTTTGGGACCAAACATTCCCTCAGACAGATGGATGTAAATGATTTCAAGGTCAAAGTCGATGACACAATTATCTCTAGCAAAGAAGAGATTACCTATTTGGGTTGTGTACTTGACAAATACCTGACAGGTGAAAGCATGGCTACAAAGGTGGTCAAAAGAGTAAACCAGAGAACCAAATTTATGGGCAGAGTTTCCTCTTTTGTCAACCCTCAGGCCCTCAGGACCCTCTCTGGGGCCCTGATTCAACCACTTTTTGACTATGCTTGCACCTCCTGGTACTCCAGCACCTCAGTGTCACTGAAGACTAAGCTTCAAACCTCCCAAAACAAACTGATTCGGCTACTCCTCGGATTGGGGCCCATGACCCACCTTTCTCCCACCCATTTTGCCAGCCTAGGCTGGCTCAGGGTGGAAGACAGGGTTAAACAACTAAAAATGGGACTGGCCTTCAAAATCGTAAATGCAAATTTGCCCGATATGCCCCCAATTCCCGCATATCTGAGTAAATACCTCCAAAAGGTTAGCGACACCCACAGTCACAATACCAGAGGGAGCGTTAACAACAATTTGGTACCACCCACCCATAAATCAAACATGGGCAAATTCTCCTTCTACAGCACTGCCACCCAGGATTGGAATAGTCTAACTCCATCCCTCAAAAAATGCAGTTCGCTGGGCTCATTTAAGAGAGCCTTAAAAAATCACCTTTCAGGAGGCCAAAGGTGGAGGTAGTACCATTTTCCCGTTAGACAGCAGACCCCCCCCCCCCCCTGTTCTTGTACATATTTTTTTTTTTTTTTTTTTCCCCTCTTTTTTTTTTTTTTTGTTGTACATAGTGTTATATATTGTTTTTGGCTGTTTATTTTGTAATGATATTTGAACTGTGGTGCCACTATATATGCCTATGAATTAAATACCAAGGCCCTCATTGGAAACAAGTCCGCAAGGACTTTTATGAACGGACCTGTTAGACAAAGTATTTTAAATGTAACTGTGCTGTTTTACATTTTTTGCCTAATAAAATATTCAATCAATCAATCAAACACACACACACACACACACACACACACAGTTTGTGCAACTGCGGTCAGGCAAACACCTGCACTGTCATAAAGCCACTACAGAGAGACAGAGTTGTTTTTTTCTCCCCCTCAAGCTATCAGAATGACTCAAATGCCAGTTCAACACTGTCTTTAACCTGTAAATACCAACAAAGAAATATTTTTGGGATCTAGCACAACCCCCTTGCATAAATTATACTGAATATTGCTATTTGGACTATATGCATACAGTATTTGGTTGGTTGCTAACATATTCATCATTCTGCTGAGTGACTGTGTATTCTGAATCTTGTTTGTACATTTATTCATACATATCTTCCTTCAAGGCACATATTGCAGCGATCCTTCCCGTAGGATAGGTTTGCACTTTATAACATCTGGAGGATCAGACCCTTCAGCAAGGAATCTGCTCGGCTCCTTGTGTCCAGGCTTGACTGCTGCAAATCTGTGCTCGCTGGTGTGTCTGCATGCTCTCTCAAGCCTCTACAACTGATCCAGAAAACTGGTAAATTGTGCATATCATTAAACGTAAACATATCATACAGACTACTACATTTCCTAGAAGGAAATGCATGATTCAGTCTGACCAGAAATAGGTATAAAACATATCCCCACTGGCAATAGAGATATCAAAAGCAGAGGCATGGATCCTTCCTCCCCACCCCTGCCTCTACCTGCAGGATACAGTCCAGCCCTACACCCAAGCCCCCAGAACCCAGTGGTTGCTTTGAGGCACATTGGACATGCTGGCCATTCATAGGTACTGCAGCTGGGGCCACAGTACATGAACGAGCGAAAACGGTTTCGACCAATGGACTCGACTCACGAGCTTGCGCACGGGGCTGCGCACCTCTGTGACACAAAACGCATCACAGAAGTGACGCACCCCCAAATAGCCCCAAATAGGCCTCGCCCATCACATTTCCAACCTGGAAGAAGGGGTGATTTCGGCCCATGCGCTGGGTGAGCAAATTCAATGCAAGTGGATGGGAGGGGATATCCGGTGCCCTCTCTATTATTTTTAACTCTATGCCTACACCCCTTCCCACACACTTCAGTCAACACACGAAATGTGCCCCTCCCTTCCCTTACCCATTAAAACTCATGGTCAACCCAAGTAACCTAGACTCTTCTCCCTCCATGGCTCCCAAGTTGTGTTCAGAATAGATTTTCAGATTTTACTGATGACTTTCAAAGCCCTGGCTCCCAGTTACATTTTAGATACGCTGGTACCGAATGAGCCTGAACACAGCCATAGATCCTCAGACAGCCCTATCTGAAGCCCTATCTCTAGGTTGTTCCTAAAACTCACCTCATCACTTGGGTTGATTGGGCTTTTTCATAGCTTTTTATTTCCCTCTTTTCATGTTTTCTTAACTTGTTCAAATGAATGTTTTTATTGTTTATTTTATCTATAAACTTTGTATGCATGCTGTAGGCCTATACTGCACATGCTCTGTCACAAATATTTGTCACATATTATTTATACTCGTCCATGCCATTTACTCGCACTTTGTGAGTTGCTCTAGATAAAGGCATCTGCTAAATGCCTAAGTTGTAAATCGATATACGTAATAGTTACTAAGTAATAATTCAAGGGAAGATTGCCACTTTGCAATCTGCGATTGATATCCCATAAAACCATGCAGCAAGGCGACAACCATTGCAAACCATTAACTTTAATTTCCTCATATGTCCATAATGTAATGCATATAATATATTAACACCTCTTAAAGTTTGCACAATTACATCGGTTTAGGGACTTGGGACAGTTTTTTTGCATGTGTGATGCAGTTAATTGACTGCTAATGACACAAGAAGGTCAAAAGACAACAAAGACAGATCAGGCTTCACCACCCTCATTGGCTAGCAAATCATACAATGTCTCTGTGAGTTTTCAATCATGTTTCTATTCCTGTGCGTAATATTCAAAACAATGCCCTGATGCCACACAGTTCTACAGTGGACATCGGTTCCAGTTGGTTTGGCTCAAATCAGTTATAAAACAGTGTTATTGTGTTCTCGTTGTATTTTTCCGTAGCTTAACTACTTAAACCCTATACTTTGTTGACCGTATTCAACGTTTTCAGGCCAAGGACCCCCTAGCTGAGAGAGAGATGAAAAGATTTGCCGGACCCCTTGTAGTAACTCTGAGGACCCCCTAGGGGTCCCGGACCCCCTGTTGAAGACCCCTGCCCTGTACAGTTCGCTTCCCAGACTCTTCTCCCTCCTGGATCCTAAACTGTGGAACAAACTCCCCATTGCAGTTAGAACTGCAGACTCACCCCCAGTGTTCCACCTCAGCTCTCAGCACTTCACTAGCAACTGACCTAGATCTGAGGAAAATAGGTGATCTACAAGCTCAGAACACGTTGCGTTGTGACACCAGAGCTTGTAGATCAGCTATTTTCACAGAACCTTCAACCCAGAATAGGGCCACTAGCGGGGCTCAAGTGTTCAAATCTGATCTCCGGTTTGTTGACATCCAGTAAGTCAGTGTGCCTCAGCTTCCCCAGTGTTATGTGTCCTCTGCAGCACACAGCCCTATCAGTTACGGCACCAAGTGGGGGTCTGTTTTCACTAGATTGTTATCGGTACCCTACCCTGTGGTCCCCTTATCTGCCCCGCAAATACACTTCTTGACCTGTGTGTTCTCTAATGGTCTCTAAACACCAACGCCTGGATGGCCAGGCATCTGTGAAAAGAGAGAAAGAGAGAGAGAGAGACAGTGTGTGTGTGTGTGTGTGTGTGTGTGTGTGTGTGTGTGTGTGTGTGTGTGTGTGTGTGTGTGTGTGTGTGTGTGTGTGTGTGTGTGTGTGTGTGTGTGTGTGTGTGTGTGTGTGCGCGCGCCTGCGTGCTCTGTGTGCATGTGCCATGATAAGAGGACCTGTGTGCTCTTAAATGGTCTCTCAGAAACCAGTGGTTCTAAAACTGTTTGGGCCCTATTACTTAATCTTTTCATCTACAACACCCACATTTATATTGTTACTTTTCACTCTAGCACTTTAAATTTATGGCACATTTAACAAAATAGCATGATACACCCTCATACTATTACACCATTATAAGGTGATGATGGTGACCACAAAAGCCAAATGAACACACACACACATCTTTCATTTTGTGATTGTCAATCTCTTAAAAATCAATGTCTTTGGACTATTCTGGATACTTTATTTTAAAGTGGCTTGCTACTTTGTTGGCATAATATGATTACTGCATTTGACAACATTTCCCTGAAGATCAGGCATACCGCTTCTATGTGTAATGTGTAAATCCTTCCTCCGAGATATTTTTTAGGAAAACTTGAGAGAATAACAGCTTCGGTTAGAACTGATTGAAATTTGCACTTGACATTTAAACTCATGTAAAATAATTTCCCCTTGACAATGGAAAATCCTATAGGATTTTTGTTTTACAAGGGTTATTAGTGATATTGATCGATTCCAAATATTATCAAAGTATTCAGCGGCACCCCTGGACTGGCATCACGACACCCTAGGGGGCGGCATGGCACCCACTTTGAAAAGCCCTGCTCTAAGTACTTCAGGACGGTTAAGCTTCATTGAAAAAGAAAATGTATTTTTTAGAAAGCTTAATTATTTGTGTGTGCGTGCGTCTGTCTACAGTATGTGTGTGTGCATGCATGCCTGTGTGTACGTGCGACAAATTGAAAAAGTTGCTGTGTAACTAATTTCATGAACATCATTTACCTCAAAGTTGGATCATGAAGACCTATTGATAAAAGCATACTTTATTTTTAACACATTTATCATACAGGCAGTCTCTCTCTCTTTCTTTCTTTCTTTCTTTCTCTCTCCCTCTCTCTCTCTCCCTCTCTCTCTTTCTCTCTCCCTCTCTCTCTCTTCCTCCCTTTATCTCCCTCCCTCCCTCTCTCTCCTTCTCCCTCCCTCCCTCCTTCTCCCTCCCTCTCTCTCTCTGTCCATGTTCGTTGCACTAGGTCCCCTGGAGACAGCAGAGACATCTCCTAAAGAACACCTGCCCTTGCCAGAGTGCTTGACCTATTTCCACTGTGCTTCCTGCCTCTGTCCATATCCCTCTCTGTACTGCAGAGGCTACAGGGAAATGGCTAATCCCATTGACTCCAACAGAGCTTGATGTAATGCACCTGTGATCTGGTTATCTGCTCCCTATCTCTGGCAGCTTCCTTGTGGATAGAGCGACTGTTCCCCAACTGGAAGGTGACAGGTTTGACATGTAGGCTAGGGGCTACAGTATATCACCCTGAAAGATCCTCATAAGTTAGACACCAAACCTGTCTCTGTGTGCGTATCTACATTAACGACTTTCAACCTGACTTTCATCCCTATTTCGGGCATGTCGTTCAAGGTGAAAAGTTTCAAAAGATATTTCAAAACATTTTAAAAATAGCAGATCTACACGCCCATGTCACGACACATTTGAGCTTGCTGATCTTGTATTCACTATTTTGGAAATAGGGCTTAAGTGGTTAAGAAAGTTAAAACATGATTTTTTACTGTATAAACAACTTTGTCTCCTACATACTGTATAGGGCCAGTTAATTAAATTATCAAATTAAATGTGGTGCTATTCTACTGGCTACTGTGATGCTGTTATTTTATTGGCAGTTGTCAGATTAGTCTTTTCTTGGGTCTTGGTTGTTTTATGTTATGTGTTTGTATTTAAACAGCTTTTACTATATTTGTGTAATGATCCTGATGAAGGCCACATGCCAACACAAATTGGTTTGAAATAAATGGTGCTACGAGTGTGGCTGGAATCCTTTGCTTTTAAGTCTTCCTAATTATTCAATGCATCTAGTTAGCAGGTGGAGTTGAGTCCGATCATCAGTTTCACTTCTATCATAATCACCTGCTGCCTCTCCTACGGTTCAACCTTGCTGCTGGTGCTGCTATGACACCTGGATTTCCCTCCGGGGATCAATAAAGTTTTATCTCATCCATTTGATCTTGTCTTAATTTCACATTGAACATAATTGTTTTGCCCTGGTAGCAGTGAGGCAGGGTCATAGATAAGAATAATGTGATGACAGTCTGTCCATCTGTCCATCCGTGTGTCGGCATACTGTATATAAAATACTACTGGCACAGTGCCATGTAATTTACAGTTGCACCTTCATGCTCCCTGGAAGATGAACCCTGCTGACTTTGGTGAACCCATGGCCTTTCCTCTAGTGCTAGCCTGGAAACCAGACGAATCTGCCGGTGCAAAAAAGAAATAAATTGCCCTCTGCAAATTAGTCTGGCCCGCTCGGTTGTGACTGGATTTTGCTCCCCCCTAAGTTGTGGGGCACCAATCAGGGCCCAGTATGCAAATGTGGGGCGGGTTTATCATCAGAGGCATTGTTTTAAATCAGCCCCTTGGAAATGCAGGTTCCACACAGAAATTCCAGACTAATATCTATCTATGCAGTGATATCAGTCTGGCCATGCCAGGCTACTCTAGTGCCACCTTTAGGCTAAATGTTCTAATTGCACATAAGACATGTTGAAGTCTACTCTAAATAGCGGAGTGCCATGTGAGACAAATTCCAATACCCAAATCTCTGCTCACTCGCTCACTCCACACTCGGTCCTCCAGCATAAACCGGAAATAGTTTGTGTCCCAAATGGTCATTTGCTTTTGGAGGAGCTGAGACCGGAGAGCGAGTGGGCTCTCCAAGCCATGAAACTTGGAGCACATTCATGTTCCCTATAGCCGATGAACCCTAACCATTTGAATGACCTTGAATGGCCCCATGACCTTTTCTTTAGCCCCACCCTCAGGCCAAAATGTAAACTTTGCACACAGGATATCTCAATCTAATGGGCAGATTGCAGGTTGAATACTACTGATCTGGTTGACCCCATGGCATATTATCCTCTAGCGCCACCCTTCTGCCAAAATGTCCTGTTTTCTAGTAGCACCTAGACTCTCTGTAGCCTGGCGTAGCTAGACTATATCAATGCGTGGATACGAGTCTGGTGCTTCCATCAAGATATATTTAAAGAAGGTAGGGTCATTTTGTCATGCAATTCCAGCCGGCAGATTCGTCGCACCATGGGAGCCAGACTGCAGCCGTGAGTTCAGTGGAATGCATTGGAGTTAATGAGAGCCCAGTGGATCAGCTCATGAACAAAATATATTTCTGAATGACTGAGACCTTTGTAAAGTAGTTGCTTCTGGAAAATAAAAGAAGACATATCACACATTGTTTTCTGCTGTGTTGCTTTTCGATGCGTCCACTGTATAAGTTTATTGAGCTATCTAAAGAGCACAAAGTACGCGATACTGCCGAGCCAGAAACCAGTGTTGCCATGTCCACTTATTATAAGCGACTTTGGGCTTATTTTTCTGTGAAGTTGCTTGTAAATATTGGTAGTTGGTGGTTGCGTTTTTTTGGGCTTTTTTCTAAAGTGTAGTTATTATTTGGACTTGGGCTTCCCAATTTTAAAATTATTCTAACCAGTGGTTCTCAATTATGTTTATGTCATGGACCCTCAAAGGAATATGTATTTGTCCCTAACCCCCATCTGAAAATGTTTTGTGCCAGGGAGCCCCCGTACCAGATTTGTGGTGTTCCTCAATATTTCACATTTTACTTCAAGATTTTTAAATAGCAGATCTTGTTGTGAGCTTGTAGATCGGCTATTTTCAATGTATACAGTAAAGGTTTATAATGGTGCTCATAATGGCCTAGTGCAAGTTTTCAACAGGGGTCCGCGAGGTACTGCAGGGGGTCCGCGAAATTGTTGCTTGATTAGAAAAAAAAAAAAGAAAAAAAAAAAAAATATATATATATATATATATATATATATATATATATATATATATATACAAACATTTTTTCCATTCCAATAAAAATGTCCATTTGTCTTCATATCTTTTTTTAAACATTTTCCACATTTATGTATTAAATAAATGATGATATCTATAAATTACATAATTATAATAATAATAATAATAATAATAATAATAATAATAAACTTTATTTGTATAGCACCTTTCATGACATGAAATGCAGCTCAAAGTGCTTTACAGAGCAAGAATACAATTACAGTTAGAACCAATTTAACAATAAAGCAAACAAAAATAAAATAAAATAAAAGCAAAGGCTCGTTCTCAGTATACAATTGCAGATAATAAAATGCAGTGGCCCTCGCCACTACAACACACTAGAATGTAGTGGCTTATCTATGCACAACTACAA
The DNA here is from genome assembly GCF_963280865.1 of Gymnoscopelus braueri. Lineage (NCBI taxonomy): Eukaryota > Metazoa > Chordata > Actinopteri > Myctophiformes > Myctophidae > Gymnoscopelus > Gymnoscopelus braueri. The sequence continues at coordinate 14,553,945 of NC_137611.1, forward strand.
CACAAATGAATATAACTTAAATGTAGTGGCCACTGTCCTCTACAACACAGCTAAAGAAATATCCACACTTCACACAATTGCCAATATTACATGTGTACCTTAGTAATATATCTTCACACAATTGTCAATATTACACCTTAGTAATATATTTTCACCATGTTTACCACGTGTGGACTAGCCCAGGGGATCTGCTAACTTATCACATCCAAACCACACACCGTACACCCCTGAGAATGATATCGGGGTTATACAAGATATATAGACTAAACATAGACAAAAGGATCTGCCCTGGAGGGTCCACCACGTGTCCATTTTGAATAGCTTGTATACATGATTATTGTGCAATTGACAGATTTTGTTCTCAGTTAATAAGGTATGTTTATAAATGGCAGTGCGGCCACCCTACTCACTGTACCCTGTACATGTATGTTTAAAATAAAAGCATGAATATATTAATCTGTCTATTATTTTTAATAGCTTAGTATTGATGCACAATGACATGTATGTTTATGAAACACAATTGTATACATAATTATACAATATATGTTGCCCCCCCCCACCCCCACCCTACGAGGTAGGAGGTAGGGTAGGGGGTCCCTGCTCCATCTCCCCATCAGTTTGGGAAGGTGCTTCTTTTGGGCTTGTTTTCCTAGACCTGGTTGCTTATTTCTCTCACACAATCTGGCAACACTGCCAGAGACGATTTTTATACAGTCTATGGACGATACATGCCGCTGTTTAGATGCCTCAATAAAATCATACAGTGTGCTAAAAAAAATCCGAATTGATTGGATAATAACCTGTGATATGTCTTCTTTTATATTCCTGAACCGATTATCTGACAAAGGACACAATCGTTCAGAAATAGTGTTTGTTCACAAGCTGGTCCAGCTGGCTGGCATAGACTTCATTGTATTTCACCAAACTTCCTGGTCCAGTTTTGGCTCCCTTGAGCATCAATGGCGTCTGCCATGCAAGCAATGGCGTCGGCCCGCCCCCTAGGCTGTCCCTACCTTCTTTTCTAGTTACCTTGGCTTCCATGAGGACGTTTTTTTTCCCAAGGGGCGGGATCAAAACAACAGCCCTCGACACAATTGGTTAGACCTACAACCAACTACCAATTACAGTCTCCCATATTCGAATACTGGGCCCTGATTGGTTACCCACGTCTTCTGGAGCAGGAAATGGATTCTCTATGGAGCGGTGCCAGACCCAAATCCCAGAGTGCAATTTTTTTTTGCACTCGCAGATTCGTCTGGTCCCAGGCTAGACTCTCTGTGCTGCTAGTAAGGCTTTAGTATTGTTTTTTTAGGACCAGCAGAATTGTAAGTGGAGTAAAATACTACTTGGTGAAACCCATGCAAGAACTCTGCATTTACATTGCACCGTATGGTGTGTTACATATATTGTATGGGTTAAGTATCAACGCATTCAAATAGTTGTATTCATATTAAATGTGGATGTTCCAACTATTCTCAAAGGAAAAAATAAAGATCTTACTGATCTACATGCCAAACAAACTGATGGGAACAGACAAGGCAAGGCCTCAGCACTGTACGTAATCGTCAGGTTCCCAGGATATGAATAGGTGTGTGAAGAAAGAGGAAACTTCAAAACTTCCCTTGGGTATTGTCTATACAGTAAAAATGCTAAACATAAACAAACTCAAATATTAATGTTAAAGTACTGGAATCTCTTGGGGGGGGGGGGGGGGTCTGTCTGCTGGAGCCTGTGTGTCTGTGTGTGAACCACAGCATCGTAGAGCTTCCACTGCAACGAGACATGTAAGGCAGTCAGTGTATTGTAGCCCCTCCAGCCTCTTAGCTCTCATTTTTCCTCATTTTAAGACATAATGTGCACTTTGTTTTATCACAGCAGCGCAACTGGATCCATGAGAGAGTTGTCCACTCATTCAATTAATCGATTTCACTGTCATCGGCTACTCTTTCCTCCACTCATTCTCTCTCTCTCTCCCTCCCTCTCCCTCTCTCTCTGTCCAAGTCTCTCCACAGGCACTCGATTGTAGAGGCTGAACAATCACTGGGAGGGTCCGTCAGGTATTCAGGCTTTCACCGGCTCTGTGATAATGCACTCTGCAGCGTATGATGCTAAAAATGAACGCTACTCAAGGCTCTTCGTAATTCGTTTAGAACCGTCCAAGAGGCTGCTCCTCCTGCATCGGCCCCATCCATCAGCTGGTACACACAGGCAGTGTGTTTAGACCGCAGTGGAGCAGGACTGACACTCTGCGCCGTGCGCCAGGAGACTGACTGACACCAACGTACGGCAGGAGTTGTAATCCTCCGTCAACCATGGCTGCTCGCCATCTGATAGGAGGATTAATGAGGAGGCCACGCAGTCGTCCTGATTCATTATAAAAAGGCACGCGGCAGAGAGACAGAGAGAGAGAGAGAGGAGAAAAGTTGTGATTTGTGACAGTGCTATCAGACGATCCGTCATGGCATGTGAGAAATCATGTCATGAAAGAGAGTTGTAGAATCTTTTTATTTTTACAAAAACCCTACTATACATCGTTGACTTGAGTCCCCCAGGGTTCTAAACTAGGCCCCCTACTGTACAAAAATATATATATCTCAAATATCTTCAAAAATAACCAATCTACAAGCTCACAACGTGTCGCATTGTGACATGGTCCGAGCTTGTAGATCCATTGTTTTCACAGAATGTTTGCCCCCGAATTAGGAAGCTAGTGTATAGGGTCCATGTGGTTAATAAATTGTTTTTATATTTAGGGGGCCAAGCGCGTAGTGCATATTAGGCACCCTATTGTATTTCTTTTTATTACGTTTTATATATATGTTTTATTGTTCTTCTTCTGCCGTTTTTTGCAGTTGTGGCCTAACTGTGCTGGTAGAGGCATTAGAGGGTCATGCAAAAAGGCCAAGAAATGAAACTCACAGCAATAGGCCAAAGGGTAACGCTAGAGCAATCAATTGAAAATGCTAACTTTGAGCAGGTACAGTATGACTCATGTCCTGTTTCACATACAGCAATGAAACTTCATTTCACATGACATGCGTGTCCTCATAAGGAACTACTTTACCAATGTGACCTATAACCTCTGACCGTTACATCAAAATGTAGGAACATTTTGAATTTGATGAATCACATTACTACTACTAGCATACAACACAATATGACAGCAATAGAGCAAGTGAATCCCATTACCACACAGCATACAGCAAAATATAACAGCAAAGCCGCAACAGCTTGAATTACATTTATATACATGTACACACAGCACACAAGCAGCAGCTCAGCAAAGAAATACAAAAAAACAAGGTTCCTGTCGTAAAGAAAGAAAGAAAGAAAGAATGAATAATGGCCATGAGGAATAGGCCTTCATAGACATAGATTTTGCCTCCAAGCTGGTCATGAACCAATACAACTACCCTGTCACAGCTCACAACCTTCAACAGCAGCCACAACACAACACACATACTGTGGATCCACGTCAGGCTGTTGTGTCAAAGCCCAAAACCTCTAGCTTAAACTTAACCCATTAAATCTGGGAACGCATACTGTAGGCCTAATGTGTCATTTTAGATTTTTTGCTATAACCATTATTTTATACTTTGGGATATAAAAAAATAGCAGATATACAAGCTCGTATCGCGACACTCGGAAAAATACTTATGTTGCTATAATATCAGTGGTTCTCAAACTTTTATCATGCCCAAAATGATTGATGTAATTTTGTCCGCGAACCCCCCCCATCTCAAAATATTTTGTCCAAGGGACCCCCAGAAGCAAAGATTTGAACACATGTTCACGTTATTATTTTTTTTGCAGATCTACAAGATCTACAAGCTCTATGAGCTTGTATATCTGCTATTTTTGAATAGCCAAAGAAATCTAAAGTGACACAGATGTGTTTCCGGATTGAATGGGTTAAAGGAAAGGAAATAGCAAACTCACACAAAGGATAATTGAAGTGACCAATACACTATTCAGTATTCTACCCTCTGTCACAACTCACCACCCTTCAGCAGCAGAAATAACACAACATACACAGTGATTCACATCGGCATTCAATTCCAGAGCCACAAACTGTCACTGAAATATCTCTTCATTGTCAGCAGCTCAACAGCTTGAACCACATTTTTTCTACACACAGCGAGCCATACAACACAAGCAGCATGCAGCACAGGAAAAAAAGAAAAGAAAATGTTCCTACCTTGAGCAGTCTTCTACTTGGCTTCATCAGGTGAGTAAGTGGTGGCCAGGGTCAAACTTTGTAACTCATCATAGAGAGATAGAGCCCCCCTCTCTCAAGTTCTTCCTCGGACAAGCCCTCCAGTGGGGTCTCCAGTCATCTCCATCCTCCATATATCTGGTTAGCTTCGCTAGTACTTTCCTCCCCTGCTGGCTGGGAGCTCCCGCTGTCAATGGCAGTGACCGACCAGCCTCATTCTCCTGACTGCCATCTTCTCACTCACCCTTGGTAGCCACCCATCCCATACAGATGCTTGTTGGTAACATGTTCATTCTGGTTGATGTTTAGTTTTGCACACAATAGCATTCTGGTGTAGCACAGTGGTCGGGGAATTCTGTAGGCCCGGTATCAGGGTACATCACTCACAGCCGACTCTACAGTTGCTGAGAAGAGGCTGAGCTTGGGGGGAGTTTCATGACACTAGACATGCCCATTCAGAGCCTTCCATGCAAGTGCATTTCCTCACTTTTGGGTCGCGTTGAACCATGAGCCCAGGTATTTAAAGTCAACTACTTCTTTCAGGGCATTGCCTCCTGTTGTCATTAGAGGTGGATGGTCTGTGAGGGTGTTATAGGGTGATAAACTTGGTTTTCTTGGCATTTCTCGCAAAAAAACAACTTTGCCACAACTCTGTTCAGGAGCACCTGGGCTTTCTCTACATGGTCAGGCAGATGTCATCTAGTCTAGGTCTGTTAAGTCAAGTGCTTGCTCTCCTCCACTGATAGCCTGCATACGTGCATATAGTGCGGGACTATAATGAAGAGGAAGGGGACGAGGGTGCCCTCCTGCAACACCCCTGTTAGGATGTCAAACTCTGCAATGTTGTCGTCTGGGGTCATCACCTCGTCTCCTATAGTCCAGAGGGACACCATAAGCCTTGAGTGTATGAAAGAAAGAAAGAAAGAAAGACAGAGAGAAAGAAAGGAAGAAAGAAAACCAACCACAGAACAACTTAGGGGTCGTCAACAATGTACTCAACATTATGACTATTAGGATTTATTTAGTCATTAGTCCTATTTTCATTTGCTTCTAAACCAAAAATACTGGCTATCTATCAACAAACTTTGCATTATTGTATTTTTATTACTGTAAATTATGTCATAACTGCACTTACTATATACTAGTCGTCGTTGTCGGGGCAAACATTTTTTATTTACAGTATGTATAAATAACTTTATTGTCCTACTTTGTCGTACAACAGCGTCTCACAAAAGTAGCAAAAATAGCGGATCTACAAGCTCACAACGTCGCATAGCGGCACGTTGTGAGCTTGTAACAAGAGCTTGCGATTAATAACTACATTGGATCCATTGGAACACAGGTTATTTTTTCTGTTTCCTGTATAATTTTGGACATACAAGGTTTCCACCCGACAGTGGTCATATGTAGGTACATGACTTGTCATTCAGTGGTCAAGTGACAAAGAACACGTCATGTTTCTTTCAGCTGAGAAACATTGCTAAAATCAAATCCTTCTTTTCATCATTTGCACACCTTGAAAAGGTCATCATGCTTCCAGTTCATCATCAGGCATGTGTGTGTATATATGTGTGTGTGTGTGTGTGTGTGTGTGTGTGTGTGTGTGTGTGTGTGTGTGTGTGTGTGTGTGTGTGTGTGTGTGTGTGTGTGTGTGTGTGTGTGTGTATATATATATATATATATATATATATATATATATATATATATATATATATATATATATGTGTGTGTGTGTGTGTGTGTGTGTGTGTGTGTGTGTGTGTGTGTGTGTGTGTGTGTGTGTGTGTTATATTATATATCACACACAAACACACACACAGTGTACATGTTTAACCACAACACAGACATGCATGAGAGAGAGAGGGAGAGAGGGAGAGAGGGGGAGAGGGAGAGGGAGAGAGAGAGAGGCACCCCGACATCCACTGAATCAGGAATGTGATTAGCCACTAATCACATTCTGTCGCTATGGTGATAAAAATGCTTAAGCCTAATTAGAACGCTAAAATCTATGTTGTCTAGATGAAGTACAACAATTGGCAAATTCTTAAAACAAGTTTGAAATCTGCCATTATAAGCAACACAATAAAGGAATACATTACAATTTCTACAATACCTCAGCACTCTGCTCAGCTGTTTCCAATGCACATTTTTAATTGCATGTGCTTCTTTATCTAAACTTCAGTCTATTCTGCTTATTGTGCTTATTACATTTTGCATTTTGCATATTGCTTGACCCCCCGTTAAATTTTCTTTATTGATTTTTGTTGATTCAATCAATTCTATTCCATTGGACAGTGTGAGAGTGCGAGTCCTTTACTCTGGAGGTGTGTATCGGAGCTTCATCTCTCTTGCAAAGGAAACCAGGGCAACCACCTTCTGTCATCTCCCCTGGCTCCCAGCAAGTCAGACAGAACACACACACACACAGATACAGCCACAGACATTAACACATAGTGGAAAATAATATGCAGAACACAGACAGACAGAGGATAGACGCAGATAGGCATGCTTATGCATACAGACAGACAGGACACAACTACACACTGTAGATAGGCACTGACAGTCACAAACAGATACATTAGCTCGGTTAGCAACAGAAAGGCGCTTTTCTCAGATACACATCAACACAGACAGGCTTACAGATAGACATACAGTAGTGCACCATGCACACAGATATTCAGACAAACATAAAACACACAAACACTCACAGACAAACTTTCTAGGAGATTGGAGCTCGTAATAAAAGGCATCTGAAAAGATTTCACAGTAGTTTTTTTCTTTAGACGGTTATTGTCTGCGCCAGGCCGAAGGCATGGCTGAGACTCTAGGGCTGTCCCATTTCACAGGCAGAATCTGTGCCCTACGCGCCCTCCAGGGGGCAGTGCCCTACCCACCCTACCTAGGGCTGCACTTTGAAGGTTGCACCCTCTGAATTGAGACAGAGCTATCTCTAGTCAAGTGATCAGGACGGATCTGTCCGATTTTTCATATTCCATCCTGATTGGCGAATTCCGAACATTGCTGGCCCACAATAACCTATACCTGACCTGGCGGAGACCTGTGATTAGAGTGTAGACTTATTTTTAACCATATTTATTTATATGTTTATATCTTTTTATATAGAGATTTTGATATATTACCATCCAGTGTTATCTGTCTTATCTTGTTGTACAGTACAGTATGTTGTATTGTGGATGTTGGTACAGTCTTGTGGCACAATGCAACACCAACATTTCGTTGCTTGAGTGAGCGACAAATAAACCCCTCTTGATTCTTCCTCACGCCGAAATCCTCCGGTGGCGACTGCTGACGAGGTATGGAGGCCTGCCTCTTGACTGATGTGCAGTGGCACCAGTTGTCTCCAGCCAAGACAGAGGGTGTGTGTGGGGGAGGGAGGGAGGGAGGGGTGTGTGGTGGGTACTGCCGGGAGGGGTCTTGACAATCTTCACTCCACCACATCCTGCTTGGAGCCCGAGCTGATCCGAACGAACAGACGCCTCTCTCTCTCACCACCGCCAGGCGAGTGCCACATCACAGTGGATCACCGCTGTCAGAAAAGTGGGGACTGCGGTTGGATGCTCACTTTACAACATGGCCAATGGCCTGTAACATCTTGTTACACTCTAGAGTACATCTTTCTTTCTTTCTTTTCCTGGCCATGCTTTCAGAATAATTCTGAATATACTTTGACTAAGTGGGTGGTAGATATATGAGACAAATGTTCGATATGATAGCGAACAGGAATTCTCTATTAAATTATTTTCACGATATATTGTTTGGGGCCAAAGTGTTGGATGGACGAACGGCCCAAACGAATGACATTGCCATCCTTAGAGCAGTGTTGGTAGAGGGGCTATAAATTAACATTAGAAAATTGATTCTGCACTTAAAATAATTAATATACAGTACTACAAATAGTTCAGAGACAAAAGTGATGTCTAACCATCAGCGTTGTCCAGTGTCCATTCAATTATTTAATAAATGATCTTAAATTAATTTGGGCATCCTTGACATCGGGTAACCACTTTTGTTACTTAATCAAACAAAGGCAAGCAAGACCACATTTTTGCCGCGTTTGCCTGCCAATAGTGCAGTGGGAAGCAAGAACACGATTGGTAATTGTTCAGGTGTTAAGTTATTTGAGAATTCCCCTAGACCAGGCTGTCTCACAGGACAGAGTTGATTTATGGCTATTCAGCTGGTGAGTCTGTATGTTTGCTCAATAAAGTTTTGTGCTCTGGACACATGACCTTGATAAAGCACAACTTTGGATGATGTTCGCTATTCAACCAATGCAGCCATTTCTCTTTGAAGTAGTGTATTATGACAAGGAGCAACGTTGCCCCAAGCCATAGCTGTAACTGTTGGGGTCTATTCCAAAAAGCTATGGGGGGGGGGGGGGGGGGGGGGTATAGGAACATTACTGAACACAATTCAATATCAATGAAATGTTATTTATACTACTATACAAAATATAAAAATGTTATAACCAGGAGTATTGTATTTGTTTTATACATTTTAAAATCCCCACAGCATGCATGTACAGAATGAATCATACATTCATTCAGAATCGTTCATTATTGCAAGGAAGAGGAAACAATTTTTTGTGGTCAGCGTTACAGGCTGTCTAAATACAAATCAAGGTGTCTCCAGTAAGTGATAACGCCTTTATTTAGTACCTATTTAACTCTCATTTATCCACGGACAGCAAGTTGTAACTCTCTTGCAGAGAACTTCAGTACTGATCACCCCACAACTACTCAGATAACAGCAGACATAGCAAATTAGTTAAAGTTAAGGAAGGTTATCTGGCTAATAGAACCCTGTAATTATCAAATTAAAAAAGGAATCAACCAGTGGGAGGTGAGACACTATCTCAATACATTTTCCAGCTTTAGAATATTCATTACTTTAGCCGTGCGGGGGACTATTTCTCACCAGCAACCTTGTTTAGAATTCCTTCGCTGTAGCCACCAGGTATAAAGACAGGGAAGGAGAGCCAGAAAAGGCGGTTCAAAGCAACTCTCAGGTGAAGTGAAATCACAGAGTGACGAAGCCCTCCCTGGTGGCCTGGCGGCGTGGCTAATGGCCTTGCCCGGGGGGGGTGGGTGGGGGGGGGGGCTGCTCCAGCGCTGCTTGTCGATACAATTCTCTTCCGCTTCTCCCGCTTGCCAGTTCCCATCTGCAGCCCATTCATGAGCCCGGGGGTGGGGGGGGGGGGATGGGGTGGTGACGTGTACCCTTTTCCCACGAGGTCACCACGGACTGTCTCCCTGTGACATTTAGCCACCATCCTGCTCTGCTTTTCACATCCCACTCTCGCCCCGCTCTGACGCTCGCGCTCCACTGAGCTGCTGTTCGTTGTGACAGGTCCGGCAGTGCACTACATCAGTGGTTTTCAAAGTGGGGGCCGGCCAGGGGGCACCAGGAGGACCAATTAGAAAGGTTAAATAATAATAATAATAATGATAAAGAACCCCAATTTCTTCTTCCCACAACATATTCGCAATTTTTCAAAAATGTGCAAAGAAAAAACAATATCTAGCTTGTATTTCTGATACTAGATCTGCTAAATTATGTTCAGAAAGCGAAGGGGGAAAAAAAAAGAACAAAAGACGGCATCCAATAATGGCATGGCTCCCTTGTGGAGCTCTGACATATTTATGATTGATAACGTCAATATGAAGAGAGATGCTGATTGTTTCTACATGCAAGCCTTTGGTTTTCTTTCTACATGTATGTTTCTTTGCTCTGAAGGATTAGATGTGTAGTTGTGTTCTAGGCAAAATGCCATGCACTCAGGTGTCATATTGATGGTTGTCCCTTTCTCAAGGGTGACAGACAGACAGACAGACAGACAGACAGACACACCGACCCTCTCAGCTAGACTCCTGCAGAGCCATGCCATAAAAATAAGCTAGAACAGGCATACATTATGGTTCCTAAAATACATACATCTACGTTGACTTCTCTTTAAAGCATGCTCTCCAAAGCCCAGCAGCCCACTGATGAGCTCCAAAATCTGAAACAGGTTGGTCTTCATTTTAAATTATTATTCTAGCCTTCCTGTTTTATGAAAATAGATTTACCATGAAGACAGACACAAAACATGTGGGGGAGAGAGCCAGCCCCCCCCCCCCCCCCCCCCCCCCCAAAAAAAGCAGAATCTCGAATAATATTGAGGTCACTCTCCAGTCCACATCCTCCTTGCTGCAGGCATTGTATTGTAATAAACCATAAAATAACAGAGGGTATGCCCCACCCACACCAACTTATCTTAGTTGTAGCTGACATCTTGTGCAGGGCAGTGTAGTTCAGCCCACAGCTCATAAAAACATGTATCATCCAATAATAATAAAACAAAACTTTTGGAGGCTGCCACAAGTCAAGTGTTGAACAGCAGGGTGCTGTCACTGACCCACCCACCGGCTGGGGGGGCTGCGGGGGCTGGGTTCCACTTTCCCAGTCAAAGAGCACATACATTCACCCTTCTCCGCTCTAGTTCAGCGCTGAACTGTTTCTCAAGGGTGAGCGTCAGACAGGCATAATTTCAAGGCCACGCGCTGTTGTTCTCATTGCTATTCCAAACCATATTTTGCTTTTAAATGAGTCAGGGAAGAATAAAAAGGTGGCACAGGGAGAGAAGGGGGCAAAATAGCTTTTTTTTGTTTGAGCACCCATGCTTAACCGGTAGAGATGTCAGTGTTTGAGTACTGAGTTGCATTAGTGTGTTAGTGTGGCAGTTTATACATAATATATACATAAATAATACATTGCAATTATAATGTTTTCAGCATTTACAGTGCCTTACAGAATAACAGAACCACTGATATAGAGCATAATGGAATTAGAATGTGTTCAATGTGCAGTTAATGTACAATAATTTAATGATTAAAATGTTTTGAACATTTTGAGAATTATTTTTAATTTGTTTTGCCTGTAATAATACCAGGTTGGAAGTGGTGAAAAGAAATGATCCACTAAACTTATCCACTAAAACTATTAGTTATAAAACAAAAGTGTTATTCTTTGGGTCCATGACAAAAGCAAGCCCCCAGAACCCAGAGTTTGAATTGAAGCGCATTCGACATGCTGGCCATCCATAGGTACTGCAGCTTAAAACGGCCAGGGGCCACTGTCACGATTCACGAACGAGCGAAAACGGTTTCGACCAATGGGCTGGGCTCGACTCACGAGCTGGCGCACGAGCTTGCGCGCGGGGGTTGCGCATGGAGGCGACGCAAAACACGTCACCTCCGTGACGCAAAACGTGTCACAGAAGCTCCAAATAGGCCCCGCCCGTCACATTTCCCAACCCGGAAGAAGGGGTGATTTAGGCATATGCACTGGGTGAGCAACTCAATGCAAGTGGATGGGGGGGAATTGCGGTGCCCTCTCTATAATTTTTTAACTCTATGGACAAAAGACCAGAAAGAGTATGTGAGTGGTGTTACATTGGATATTTTAGGATATGTGTTCTTAAAGTAATACTAGGTAACTCTTTCAATAAAACTAAAGTTAAATTGTATATATCATGAATTTCACCCCCGAAAGCCTTTTATTTATATATTTTCTATTGAACGGTGTCGGGGGACACTCTCCCGCGAAAATGACGTCATCTGGCCGAAAAACGGAAGAGGAAATGCACCGGTTTCCTGTTTGGCCAGGAACTACCGCACCGGTTTCCTGTTTGGCCAGGAACTACCGCGCTAATAACAAAAAGGAAACTCACGCTGATTTTAAGAGATTGTATGATTTGAAGATCGAAAAACAACAGAAAAAGAAAACACAGCTCACGGTAACTAAAGCTCCACTGGCTAAGAGAAACGATCCACAGATCGTATAAAACAATTAAAAGAACGCTTTTTGAAATGCTTCCGTCTTCCGGTGAAAACAAATGGAATTCTGGGTAACAGAGGAATAAACGAACGGCCTGCAGTGACGGTAATGACCAGCATAGGCTGCTAAAAATCGTTATTTGTGGACCTGCATTGTATAACTTTAACTAAATGTAATAGTTTAGTTGTGCATAAGACATGTGAGCATCCATGGTTAATTGAAGTACGTTATTCTGAAGACTTGAGGTCTGAGAAATACTGCTTTACTACAATAATTTTCACACTTTCTCAGCTCCAAATACATCTAATGTATGTAACAATCTTGATAATCCCTTGCCAGACTTCATCCCAGATTCCCAAAACTCATTGCATATGTGGCACACTGAAAGATCACACTTTGTGGGAGAGGCAGGCATCTATCTCAGTGGGTGGCCGATGGGACCAGTGGTGGACATTTAGTACTTAATTTCATTCACTTTTCTTAACTTTGATAGATTTATTTTCTTTCTGAAATACAGTATGTGAGGTGTTTGACCGGAAAATTCACTCAATTTAAGACTTGAATCTTGAATATTTGGAATCACTCACTGTTTGTGCTGGGTAGCCTATGTTTCCATTTCTTATTCTTTGAATGACAGGCTCTCGGAAATCAATAAAGGACTGTAACAGCAGCCTTTATTGCAAAGCTGGAATTTTATATGGATTTTTGTTGCTTAATTACTCCATGCTGATATTTAGAAATAGGCTAATTCAATGAATATATATTAATAAGTACTGACATTACTTAAGTAAAAGTATCAATACCACAATTTAGATACTCTGTTATAAGTAAAAGTCCGGTATTCAAACTTGACTTGAGTAAGAGTACAAAAGTATTGGCATCAAAACATACTTAAAGTACCAAAAGTAAAAGTACTCATTATGCAGTACGTCCCATTTCACAAGTTCGACATGTATAAAATTATTTTGAAAATAGCAGATCTACAAGCTCACAACGCGTCACGTCGTGAGCTAGTAGACCGGCTATTTTCAAATAATACTAGGTAACTTTTTCAACAAAACTAAAGTTAAATTGTATATCTTTTGTGAGTGGCAAATGTTTCACAACACCCACTCCATGAATTTCACCCCCGAAAGCTATAAACTATTTTCTATTGAAACGGTGGCTAGGGTGTCATTCCCGCGAAAATGACGTCATCCGGCCGGTAAACGGAAACGGAAATGCACCGGTTTCCTGTTTGGCCAGGAACTACCGCACCGGTTTCCTGTTTGGCCAGGAACTACCACACCGGTTTCCTGTTTGGCCAGGAACTACCGCGCTAATAACAAAAACAATAGCAAAAGAAAACACAGCTCACGGTAACTAAAGCTCCACTGGCTAAGAGAAACGATCCACAGATAGTATAAAACAATTAAAAGAACACTTTTTGAAACGCTTCCGTCTTCCGGTGAAAACAAATGGAATTCTGGGTAACGCAGGAATAAACGAACGGCCTGCAGTGACTGTAATGACCAGCAGAGGCTGCTAAAAATTGTATTACTTTAATGTATGTTTTGTAATAATATTCAAAATCTTCAAAGTAACTAGTGACTAAAGTTTTCAAATAGTGGAGTAAAACGTACAATATTGAATGGAAATACTCCAGTAAAGTAAAAATACCTCAACATTTCTTAAGTACAGTACTTGAGTACATGTACTTAGTTACTTTCCACCACTGGATGTGACAATGGGGGAGGGAGACGGGTGTTGTGGTTCAAAGATTCTCTCTAAATAATGCATAGTTAGTATAATAGAGACATAATCTGACTTCTGTAGAGAGGAATTTTAATGGAGCCACAACAGTTGGCTCCATTAAGTGAGGAAAAACATCGCAAGGTTTTTCCTCACTTTGTGGCCAACCACTCACCCTACAAATGCCTGGCCTGGGGCATACACACGAAAGGGAGCTTTTTCTCACCTTGAAGCTCAGGTATTCAGGGATCTGGCTAGAGATGAGTGAGGATACAAAATATTGTTGTAAAACAAAAGGGAGAGCAGCTGTTCATGTTTTGAAAGTTTCAGACTGATGATGGAACATGGGAGGATATCTGAGGATGCAGTGCTAAAACATTTTAATACGTTTTTGATATTGTTTTCACAACTTGAATGAATCAGATTAAATGTTGTTGGTGGAGCAAATTCGTCACCATTAATTAGTTGGGTAAAGTACTGTACATCAACTAAAAGCATAAATTATTTGTCCAAAAACTGTAAGAACTCCAATTTCTCAGAATTTCAGAAACGTTCAGTGATTAGACCTTTGTCAATATATGTAAATCCTGATGAGATTCAAGATCTATTTCGCGATGGAGCCATGTCCAACAAATAGCAGCAAAGTTCCAACTACGTCGAATGATGTGTGTATATATGTGTGTGTGTATGTATGTGTGTGAGTGTGTGTGCGTGTGCGTGTGCGTGTGCGTGTGCGTGTGCATGTTCCATATATATATATATATATATATATGGATCAAAATGATGATGGACACAGCTTCCTGGGAGCCAAACAAACACACTGAAACATCCCTGCTGAAACCTATGAAGGGTAGCTCTGGCTATGTTTAATGAAAACAACATAGGGTCTTCATATTCCTATAGCATACACCTGCGAGTGCCATTTCTGTGGTGTCTGTCTGTCTGTCTGTCTGTCTGTCTACCTGCCTGCTGTTGTTTGCCTACAGTACCTGGTTCCTGCTGCAAGGCGTGTCTGTCAGTCCATCTCTCCACCTACCTGCTTCTGCTGCTCGCGTCTGTCCCCCTATCCGTCTGTCTGTCTGTCTGTCCCCCTATCCGTCTGTCTGTCCCCCTATCCGTCTGTCTGTCTGTCTGTCCCCCTATCCGTCTGTCTGTCTGTCTGTCCCCCTATCCGTCTGTCTGTATGTCTGTCCCCCTATCCGTCTGTCTGTCTGTCTGTCCCCCTATCCGTCTGTCTGTCTGTCTGTCTGTCCGTCCGTCCGTCCGTCCGTCCGTCCGTCCGTCCGTCCGTCCGTCCGTCCGTCCGTCTGTCCGTCTGTCCGTCAGAGGTAGGCATATTACGTGGCTGGCTCCTCTTTTTTTAATGTTCTCTGTAAATCCTGTGGGGAAATTACCCGGAGCCTGGTCACTGCTGTTTGTGACAGATAGAAAACCTTTCCAGAGGGGATTATGATGCCCCGGTCCTTGCTCCTTTTCTCATTTCTTCTAAAGCCCAGGTATCAGTAATCTGTCAGCGGCGCCTCTCCTCTCCCTCGCCTTGCGTCAGGTGAGCATGATTCGGCTCGTCCCCTCGTCAGAGCGGGGGATGAGATTCCGCCGTTATGACCTCTCTCTCTCTCTCACACATTTTCTCTCTCTCTCTGTCTCTCTCTCTCTCTCACACACATTTTCTCTCTCTCTCTGTCTCTCTCTGTATGTCTCTGTCTCTCACCAGTCAGCTGTCAGGCAACACGGTGACATGAAGGTGATGTTTGAAAGGCACCGTAATAGAACGCCATAGGCGCCCCTGTTACTGCCCTATCATCAAGGCTCGGCTGTGAGAAAAAAGGGGTTTATAGCGCCTATCATTCAGAAATGGCCCGTTTAAACACTTGGATTAACACTTAAGTACAAATATGGGATGACACAGTTGACTGAGAAAGGGACGGAGTACTTCATTAGAGGGGGATTGTGTCTACTTTCCTCTCATTGAGACATGATCTACTGACGGAATGGGGGTAAATGGGTGTTTCTGGCCATAATTGGAGTGAGTTTTTTTGGTCTTTTGTAAACGCATCGAGTTGTTTGCTTATTTTGTCTGTGCCAGGGGTACCACTGGGAATCATCCGGTGGGCCCAAACGCAAACTCAAACCATTTACAAAACGGTCTTCGATTTTCTCGTGGATGGATATGTTGTTTATATTACTTTCGCATATTTGAAACAAGTCATTTCCTTCTGCCGCGGTTCCATCTGGAATTGCTGTTGGCAGTCACTTAATACACAAGTGTCCCAACCTATGGAGACGGTTTCTTACTCTCATTACTGTCACTTCTGTTTACCATACTCCTACGCTGCTTGACTCTATAGGTATATGCACACTATCGGCTGCCTCCTGCCATGATATCTCCTGGGACCGCGCACAGTTCTGAACACAGCAAATATGTACCATGCCACAAAGACTCTCTTCAAGAAACCCGCCGGTAAACAGCAAGTCAAAAGCACATCTAAATGGGAGCAATGGCTTTTCATGGGGATGCTCATACCATTATTCCCTGTCGACTAATTAAGAGTCATTAGTATAAGGAATGCAACGGGTGGTTGGGGCCAGGCATCCTGATTGGCCAAAATCCAACTCTGCTCTAATCATGATAAATCACATCTCAGCCATGTTCAAATGAAGTGTGCCTCATCACTGTACATCTTACAGCCCTTTTCACATAACAAGACTCACTACAAGGTGCAATAATTACTTGGATCTTGGACATCATGTAGCCTGTTAGTGACGTCCGACGTCCGTCATAATGACATATCTACGACATATGAAATTTGGGCAAAGTTTCAGCTCGATACGCCCCCCATTGACAAAAAAAATATTTAAAAATAATGTATATAAAATAAAGGAGAAAAAAGGCCAAGGCAAAGAAATTGCCCTATTCATTTCTGTAACCATTTGACAAATCAACAAATTAAAGCCCTGTTTTTCATCAGGTGCGTTCAAAGATGTCATCATGAAAGCAATTCTTTAATGGATGTGAAATTTTAATTCACGATCTGGTTTGGTTGATGAATACAAACTTATTTTCACTCTAGCGTGTGCAAGTTTCACCTTTTGTTTCCCTCTGTGGTCCTCTTCCATGCAGGTTGGCAGAGAGAACATTCAACGTTCAGCGTGCCGGTGTAATTGCCGCCTGATGCATTCAGATATGCGCCGGCCTCCATTTCAATCACATCAAATCTCCCGGGACCGTTCTTTTTCTCACTTCAATTTCACTTCCTGGGAAGACAAAAAAAATGACACATCTATGAGAGATTGCTCAATTATCCCCTTTTAGAGGACTTGATGTGATGTGATGCACACAACAGCAATTCCCTGTTATCCTATCCTTATCTACTGGCATGATGGCGGCGATGAGAGCGCCATGCGTGTGTGCAGGAGGTGTAATTGCTGCCGTGTTCAAGGCGGATGTGCAACTGATCACCACACCAAGATGGGGGGGGGGGGGGGGGTATTGAGGAGCTTCGGGAAAGAAACTGAAGAGGTGGCGTGCAGACCGTGTATCGATGGACCTGTACCGTCTCTGAGATGGTAGCTTGGTGAAGACCACCTCTCCACCTACCCACCTCCTTGGGGTGGGTATAGGGGGTTCTGTCAAGATTTTGCCAACTGTCTTATTTGCCCTATTTATTGTGGATAGCTTACAACCATTGATTTGCTCAAAAGGCCAGATTACATGGCTTATACTCAATTTCTAAAAACTTTTCACATTACTTGAAAGCAAGACAGCGAGGCCTTGAGGCACATGAGGTAAGCCCGAGCAAGCCGCTGGGCGAGCAAGTGCCCATGCTGAGCAGATGATGGCCTCATGCATCGAGTTGGCAAGCCACGGTGGACAGAATTGGTAATGACCCGTTTAGAAATGGCATAGCACGTCAGGGGTATCTCTAGCCAATTACAGTGAGGTGTGGTTTTGAGCTCAACCAGCTCAACGCGGTCAGAACACTCTCGAAGGTGACTCAGAAGAAGTTCACCAGGATGTTGAACTGACTTATGAAGCTATGAAGAGATGCTGTACCTGGTGCGATTAACGATAGTATTGCGATAATCAAAATATGCTTAAAACTTAAAATGTCACTTTTTGTCCTGACAGCTTGTAGATCTGCTATTTTTAGCGAATCGATTTGTGTGACAGCTTGTAGATCTGTTTGTTTTATAGTATAGAGGGGTTAAGTGGTACTGAATTTGCAGCTCAACAAAAGCTAATTCATCCTAGTGTATGACCATTTCACTGACAATTTCACGATAAATTAACATTTCTGCAATACGATTATTGTGGGTGGTTTTGTATCACGATAAAGGATAATAACGATTATCGTCCCATCCCATGTACTGTATCAAGTGTGTTTTGGAATTTCACGAAACTCTTATTCTACCTTAGTTACCACTGCTGGAGAGATCTTTCTGAACATTCTCAAGCTTCAAAGGGTTGGATATGACCCCCCTCTGTGACATGCAGTAACAAAGCTGTTGATGCGTTAATAATATACTGTAGATAACAGCGGTTGACAGCATAGTTAACACCTTACCTTGACCCGAAGGGTTAAGAGACGTGAGTCAATGCTACATAATTGAAAAAAGATTTCAGCGGAATTGCAGACAAGCTGTGCTTGTTTCTGCACGGTCCCTTTGGCACCACACACGCCACTTACTGATGCTGGCCTACCCACAATACTAGAAAGGAATAAAGCCCAAACAGAAGCTCATTTCCATTTGTTAGCCCCCTCATCCCCACTGTAGCAGCCAAGAGAGACACTTTGCAACCATGATTCATTGTCTACGGCCTCGCTAGGGGTATGGATATACTGTCACGTCTTTGACATTCAGATATGCGGCGGTCTCCATTTCAATCAAATCAAATCTACCGGGACCCTTCTTTTTTCCTCACCTCTTTCTTCGCTCCCCGGGAAGACTAAAGCGACACATCCGTGAGGGATCGCACAATTATCCTCTTTTAAAGACTTTGATGGGATGGGATGCACACACAACAGCAATTGCCTGTTATCCCTGTTTAATGCTGCATGGAAGCCAAATCCTCAGATTAATATACACAAGTGAGCAGGCAAAATATATTTAATATACAGTATGCAGTATGTGTTTAGTTCGTGTTCTGAATGAAATGAAAATGTTGACCTCTATAAGTGAAATCAAGATGGAAATAACTTATCCATAACCTCCAAATTCCACTGAAAGGGATATTTCACTTTCAAATATGTTTGTGGTCATTTTATCGTTCATTGCTTTGTGAGCACCTGACCCCAGACAGTTTTTAAGTTGCTTGATTCAGTATTTCGATATTTTATATTCATTTTATCAGACATGCCCCCTTCCTATACAAATCTATTACTTCAAACTCCATTTTAACTATAGATTCATTGAAAACACTTGGTTCTGATGACTGATATTGTCCTTCTAATACGCAAGGGGCTGTGCTTTTTCAATGTCATTATCTTTGTTTTAATTTTCCCAAAATATATTGAAAAATAAATGAATAAAGTAATTGAAAAAACCCGGCCCCTCACACATTAGAAGGACAATATCAAACGCCAGAACCAAGGACATGTGTTTTCAATGAAATGGAGTTTGACGTTACAATGGGTTTATATAGGAAGGGGGCGTGTCTGATAAAATGAATATAAAATATCGAAATACTGAATCAAGCAACTTAATCCCTTTAAGCCCTATTTGAATTGAACATTTTTATGAATATCTTTTGGAAAATAGGGATGCCAGATTGAAAGTGGTTAATTACAGTCTTCTATTAATTAGAATCCAAATTAAATCTGAAGATTAAGTGCAATTAGTTTGTAACTAGGATGAAACACTGATTTGAAGTTGACATTGGCAATCTGACAAAGATTGTCTTTTGAATGAGCAGACTTCTAAAAGAGGTTTACCGAAAAACAAAAATAAAAGAAGATGGAAGGGAGGCTCGGGAGTATTCTTTGGAGACAGAGTTGTAATTTTGTTAAGTGAATCATCAAAGATAGCCATTTAATCCCAGATCAGACCTGGACATGAGTGTGGAACGCTTTTGATCAGGAAATGAGGCCAACAGCAGTCTCTGGAGGGTTTCCCAGATCCATTTTGGGGATTAAAATATCGACAAACTACTATCTGACTGTCGAGTACAAGAGTCAGTGTTTATCAGCAAAAAGTAAGAGATGTATGTTGTGTTGATTCACTGCTAATCCACCCTCGCAAGGGTTTTCCTTTTAACAACTTTCAACCTGGCATCCCTATTTTTGGCTTTTTAATTAAGTTAATGTTTTAATTTTCTAAAAACTCTTTTCAGACGCCCATCTGAAAATAGTTTGTCCCAGGGACTCCCATGAGAGAAGACTTGTTACAAACCTTTCCAACATGTTTTATAGCAGATCTACAACATCTTTGTTGTAGATCAATGTAGATCTGCTATTTTCAAATAGTTGAAGTATACCTTCTCGTGGCCGCCCCCTCACTGTGGAACTCACTCCCAGCTCACATCAGAGCTGCCCCCACCCTCACCACGTTTAAAACCACTCAAAACCCACCCTTTCAGACTCCCTGAATAAAATCCCGCTTTTGTTTACCTTTCATTTATAGTTTTTTTTTACCTTTTTTTAAACTAGTCCTTCCTAATAAAGTTGTTTTTATCTTGTTTCTGTAAAGCAACATTGAGTACCTAGAAAAGCGCTATATAAATCGTATGTATTATTATTATTATTATTATTATTACTTTATTGGTCAGAAATGTGCACGAGTTACAGTCAGACATTACGGCTAAAAGGATAACGCAAAAAAAGTCCTAGGGACTTGTTTCCATTGTGGTCCTATGTATTCAATTCATCAACATAGCATAAAAATTAACACATTAATACAGTACATGCCATCAACAAATACAAAACACTATACAGGAGAAAAAGGAAAAACGGCGGCAGTGAATGACACCTCCTTTCGAAGGGAATTTACATTTAGCTCCCCTTGTGGTCTTCCGATAGATTTTTCAGGCTACATTTGACCACGTGGAACCTCCCCCCACCCACCCTCAACCCCACTTTGAGAACCACTGATCTAGAAAAGGGTTTTTCTGTATCTCTAACTGTTTGTCACTCTGTCCCCACAAAGGTAGACCAATCGAAGGGAACCACAGAGCTCAGCTGATACTACTACACCAATCACAACTCACCGCATGTTGCTTGGCTCGACGGCTCACATGCATACAGCCAACCACAAGGCCAAAGCTCTGTAGGCAACGCTATCAACGTTAACACACAAAGCTCACATCAGCAAGTTAACACATCATTGGTGCTTCGTTCCCAAACTGCACACCTGGTATATCCACACCGTTATTGCAGTGTCTTGTTTAAAATATGTGTTTAAGTGTTACTCTCTATCACACATCTCTATCACACACGTATACACATAGTCATACAGAGAAATATCAGGGTTTTCTAAGACCGTCCTCTATTATTGAACAGAAAGAGAGGAGAAAAACTGCAGGTGGTTTGCGTTTAATATTTAAGAGGGTTTCGCTGGATTCTACCACCTGCCTTGCATACTGAAGGAAGGACCTGAGGGATTCTCAACAGCCCTGGCCCTGGCCGCACACACACACACACACACGCACACACACACACACGCGTGCGCGCGCACACACACACACACACACACACGCGCGCACGCACACACACACACTCCACCCGCTCTCACACACGACCACCCTTTGCTCCATTTCTGTCTCAGTCTCTCCACCCGGCTCTGTCTACTTCAGAAAGTCTCGGTGCTGCACCCAAACACTTCGCCCTCATGCTTAATTCATTTTCCATAACGTGAACATCACAAGTGGGTCCCTGTCTGTCAGCCATTCCTCGGATTCTAGGATTAATGAAAATTCTCCCGCCAAACAAAGAGAGGATTCAGCCGGTGGGATCATAATGGATAGGTGCTATTTGCATTGTAATATGAAATCCCATGGAGCTATCCATTTCTATATGAACGTCTATACCTGGAGGAACGTCACGGCTGCTTGTCGAGGAGGTGCTGAATAAGCAGCCGATGTTGACGTTTCCTTTTTTTTACTGGGAAAAGGATTGTTCCTGTTGCCGAGGGCCGGAGATCGCGGTGTCCCTGTTCATCTGTGGAGTTGTTTGTCATGGTTCCTACGCACTCCTTTCTGTGGTTTATTTATTTTTCTTCTAACGAACCAGACCATATCAAACACTCTTTCTACAATCTGCATCAATGTTAGGGTACGGTGTGCCGGCACAGTGCTTCTATTAGTAGACCATATTTACATTTAAATTCAAACTAAATTCATAAGATTATTGTGCCAGTTTTTAACCACTTTCAAACTGGTGTCCCTATTTTGGGGAGGCCTAGAGTATGTCATTATTACAAACATTTTTAAAAATAGCGGATATACAAGCGCAACATGTTGATTTATTGTTGTTGATCTATTTGCACAAAAGGAATGATATAAACACGGTATACGACTTATTTACAGAATAATATTCTTGCGCGGGTGAGGTAAGAAACCCATAGGAGGGCTTATGAGAGAACCTCACTGTTTACATTACTTACAATACACTTACAATTTGGATTTTATTAACATAAAATAATGCAACAGAAAAACTAAACAAAAACAAAAGAACGAAAAACAAAGACATACACTCTATGTATGAGAAACGAAATAATGGAACTGTTATAAAATACCCATAACGGTTAGCATGGGTGCCTATCCTCTAATTACCCACTATAAGTTACATAGTAATATACTTTTATATGCAGTGAAGATGTGGTATGATGTAACACGTTGTGAGCTTGTGACTTGGCTATTTTTTGCAATTGTCTTTTTTTCCCCTCCTTTTTTTAAGGCATTTCACAACAGGGGGGTGGCATGCCAGAGGCTATGACTATTTGGGGGCCTTGGCACAGAAAAAGTTTGGGAACACCTCCTCTAGACTTTAAATTTAGAGGCCTCTCTCATCTCTTTTTTTTCTCAACAGGGGGTGGGGGCTGCACACCGTTTTATGTTGGAAATGAATGGAGGCGTCACGAGGCGTCACTAAAATGCACGCGGGCCGTGTTTGATGGCTTAGTTTCTGGGTGTGTGTGTGTGCGAGGAGGGGGCTGGCTCTCATGTCGTGTTTGGTTGCCTGTCACTTTGCTCGCCGGCTTTCCTCGTCATAAATAATGCAGGTGCCACCCTGCCCACCTAACAGCCATCTAAATGAAGACAGCCTGCATTGCAGATTCTCAAAATGAGAAAGGTTACCTCAAGGAGCCCCGGGAACGGGAATGAGAAAACAGCGGGATGTGGGTGAGGAGGAAGGCATCTGTTTGGTGGTTTTGTGTTAACAAATATACACATGCTGGTTAGAAAAAGAGTGGTTGTTTGTGTACGTGAGGCATTCCAGTATGTGTGATCAACCGTGCTTCGGTGAGAGTGCACACGTGTGCGTGCGCATACGATATGTTACTGGCATCAGTGTGTGCATGCATGTGTGTGTGTGTTTATCAGTAACGGGTGGGTGGAATGAATTAACCCATTAAGAACTGAAGCCGATTCTACAAAAGTCTTCTAAATCCCAACAGTATTCTGAAAAAACGTATGTTTCTATATCAGTGGTTCTCAAACTTTTTCATGTCAAGGACCCCTAAAATTATATGTATTTGGCCGCTGACCCCCATCTCAAAATATTTTGTTCCAGGGACCCCCCAGAAACAAAGATTTGAGTTAAAAATGTTCGCTTTAAAACAATATATATTCAAAGATTTGCACACATTTAAAAAAAATAGCAGATCTACAAGCTTGTAGCGTGGCACTTGGTGCCGCGCTATGAGCTTGTATATCTGCTATTTTTGAATAGCCAAAGTGTAAAATAATGCTTTTTAGCTCAAATCAAACAGTGACACAGATGCATTCCAGGTCTTAATGAATTAAGAGCTACAATAGGTGTCACAGGTTGTGCGGAAGAGAAAGATGCGCGCTGCGAGCGGATAAGTCTGTAAAATACAGTAACTTATTTCACGGAATTATTGGCTTTTTGAGGACACATGACTGACAGCGGGAAAAAGATAGTGACAGTTGTAAAAAAAAAAAAAAAAAAGTATGCCGGTGCGATGCTCTTGAAAAGTTGTGCTTGAGTCATATATCCGAATCGAAATTCTGCTTCCCCCCTCTACTTTCTAATCGCAAAGCCTTCTGATGCAATACCCCTAGCTGCAGGGGGATTCACATGGGGGGGAGGGGGGGGGGGGGGGTGCAGATGAACCAATTGTGCACTTGCCTCCAGCATGTGTACAAACTGTGTGTGTGTGTGTGTGTGTGTGTGTGTGTGTGTGTGTGTGTGTGTGTGTGTGTGTGTGTGTGTGTGTGTGTGTGTGTGTGTGTGTGTGTGGATTGTTCTGTTTACAGATCCATGGCTGTATACCACGTCGTATTATGATGCACTGTGTTGGGCCACAAAAGCAATATCTGTCAAGTACCTCTAAAGAAAAGACAAAAACAAACAAACATTATGAAGCAGGTTCATAGTCAGTTTATAGGAGTTTCAGCATCAAAATCCTCAGTCATTGTGCTTAAAAAATAAAAAATAAAGATACCACATGAACCAAAGTGTCCCTATTTCGGGGCGAACATTCTGTGAAAATAGCCGATCTACAATCTCACAACGTGTCTAGTTGAGCATTCAAATATCCAGCTAAGGAAGCAAAGTTGAACATTCTTGACCACTATTAAGCAATTTATCCGCATTTACTGGGTCAATTGATTGTCAGTAAATATATGCAAATGGATGAGAGTATGCCACTATATTTCAGAGTGGGATATTATGCGTCCTACTCTGACTCCAGCTTTGACTCATAGCCAGTGGTGTAAAGTAACTAAGTACATTTACTCAAGTACTGTACTTAAGTAAAACTTTTTGGTATTTTTACTTTACTGGAGTATTTCCAATTTTCTGTACTTTTACTTCTACTCCACTACATCTCAGAGGCAAATATTGTACTTTTACTGGACTACAATTATTTTAAAACATTAGTTACTAGTTACTTTGCGGATATAAATCATTATATTATAAAAGATACATTAACCACTTTAGCCCTATTTTATACATAGGCTATTTGAAAATAGCAGATCTACAAGCTCACAACGCTCACAACGATGCGACGCGTTGTGAGCTTGTAGATCTGCTATTTTCAAACATTTTAGTACTTTTACTTTTGTTACTTTAAGTACATTTTGATACCAATACTTTTGTACTTTTACGCAAGTACATTTTGAATTCCGGACTTTTACTTGCACCGGAGTACTTCTACATTGCAGTATTGATACTTTTACTTAAGTAAAACATTTGAGTACTTTTTCCACCACTGCTCAATAGCACACTTGGCCATGGTCTAATTAAGGATGCACACTACTGAGAACCATGAGAGAGTACTACTTTACATTTCACAGTGGGACAGTGGTACTATGACTCCTGCTTTGCCTCGGGCACTGTTCTTTTGGATTACTGACTCGAGCTTTGACTCTGGCACACTTGCACATGGATGGACTATAGGATACACACTACAGATTCAGAACCTTCACAAATAACTGTTGAGACATTTACTTATATACGCATTCATCATATGTTCATTGTTGATAGACTGTATCATATATTCACAGTTGCTACACACATATTACCCATGCAGATACAAACTGTTAAAGGCCTGTTGACACTGTACTACATTATTTAGTCTCACATTTACTGTTGATAGTCTGTTATTTATTCCTATATTTATTGGTGATAGATGTACTGTATATTCATGCGTATATTCATATGTTCATGCGTATATTCATACACATATTCAATGGGGATAGACTGAATATTTATACTTATATTTATTTATAAGCTGTACCCATTATTTCACATTATTCGTATCAACCTTGGTTTGGTTGTTGATGCTTACTCTTACAGTGCCTCTCCTGTGTTTCACTCTTACTGCCATTACTGCTATGACACCTGACTTCTCACCCAAGGGATCAATACAAGTTTATCTTGTCTCATCTTGTTTATTTTTAGGCTATGACAGCGATTTTTTTTAATTATTTATTTCCCCGTATGAGCAGAAGGGCAGCAGTCTCAGGAACAAGTGAGAGAAAAATCTGTGAATGCCAACTCTGTGTGTGCGTGCATGCATGCGTGCGTGCGTGCGTGTGTGTGCGCACGTGCGGATGTGAGCGGATCTATACCACCTACATTAATAAGTGCCATTAAGAAGCAATTGATATAAGCTATTGATCTCCATTTATGGGCAAAAGAAGTATCCACAGGCAATGTTGAAAATATGAATATGGATGAGAGTATGCTTTCTAATGTTACGTAATTCAGCATTATGCTATGGAGGCAATTTGAGAGCTCCAAAACATGAAGTTTTCAGTTTTGCTGATGGGCAGTGAAAGTGGAACCAATCAAAGAGATGAAAGATAGATGCGAGTCAATTGGAATATTTGCGAGTCGACCATGAATACAAATAAATGAGTCTAGTATTACCAAGTACTTCTTTAGGCTGTGTAAGTAATATTGAGTCCTTGAGCAGAAAGATTCTTGGTCTCAGCAATATTGTTCCTAATCAAAATCAGATTAGAAAGAAACAAATCGCATAGTTTACTGCGTGCGTGTGCGTGTGTGTGTGTGTGTGTGTGTGTGTGTGTGTGTGTGTGTGTGTGTGTGTGTGTGTGTGTGTGTGTGTGCGCGTGCGTGCGTGCGATCACAATGCCACTACACATTCCGATACTGCCTGCTGCATTAAGCATTGTATTAGGATAGAGAATCATTGTTATGCACGTTCTTGGTCAGTGTCAAGAAATGTTTTTCAAGTTATGGAAAAAAAAGTTCTTAGCATAATGCAAATTAGTATATTTACTGTACATGAAGGCAGGACAATGCTGCTGTATTAGTGTGCTGAAGCAACTTGAACACTGTGGAAAAGTTAAAGCTCCTTTCATGTTCTTTCTAATACTGTATCTGCATTCTGCAATAGTCTCACATTTCTATAGGAAACATGTTACTATCAATCAGGAGGATTAGGCAGGAGGTCAATGAGTGTCTAGTCAACTGTCAGCGATCCATGTTGGAAATAATGAACCGTTAGGGATGTGGCGGACGCAAATAGCATGATATATGAGAGTAAACGTAGCCTAGCGCAGCCCGCGCTGGGCTTTATAATTGATACTCAGGTGATTAATAGGGCAGAACGTCGGGAGAAAAAAAATCCAATCAATTAATAGGCGTCGTGTTTGTAAGACAACCCCCACTGTACTGCCTATACAGAATAGAGAGATGCACGTTTTAATGAACAAAGAAAATGAACGGCTGCTAGGAATGTTAATTAATGATGGTGGTAACGTTTGTCTGTGCTAAACTGTGTTAACATGCCGCTGGCGTACAGGTCTGTTGCACTCGGTTGCAGCCTGTCTCCTGAGTCCCCCTGCCCTAGTCATATCCACTGGCTAGTGGTCTATGTAATGCAATCCAATTCCAACGATAATTGATTCTGGGACGGCTTCCGTAGTCGCTCTGCCTTCTGAGAAAAGGCCTGTGGTGGACACTTTTAACCACTTAACCCAGTAAGATCTGGGACGCATCTGTGTCATTTTTAGATTTGAGCCAAAAAAAGCATTATTTTACACTTTGGCTATTCAAAAATAGCAGATATACAAGCTCGTAGCGCGGCACCGAGTGCCGCGCTACGAGCTTGTAGATCTGCTATGAAAAATCGAGAAAATGTGTGCAAAACTTTGAATATATATATTTTTTAAGCGAACGTTTGTAACTCAAATCTTTGCTTCTGGGGGTCCCTGGAACAACATATTTTGAGATGGGGGTCCGCGCCCAAATACATATACATTTTGGGGTCCTTGACATGAAAAAGTTTGAGAACCACTGACATAGCAACATAAGTTTTTTCAAAAAACTGTTAGGAATTAGAGGACATTTTGTAGAATCGGAACCTCAGGCATTTTGTAGAATCGGAACCTCAGGTCTCAATGGGTTAAACCCTATATACTTTGCTGTATGTCAAGTGGCGAAGAAAGATTATCTACAAGCTACGAGCTTGCAGATGTACTATTTTTGCCAGATGTTCGCATTTTTTTTCTCCCAAATGTTTGCTTATTTAGCCGAATGTTAGCCTATATAATAGACCCCGGTTTCCAGAAGGTGGCATACACTTTTCCTGTTCCGGGTTCAGTTTCCCATAACTTTTTGTTTGATTGGCTCGGCAACAGATTTGAACGGGAAACATCCTAATGGAAGCAAGTTACGTTGATGCTGTGCAGATCTGTTTACAGTACATTCCCAGGGTGTGAAAACGGCGTTGCGATTGGTCGAGGAAAAACAACTTCCAGTGGAAGCTTAGTGCATACTAAGTCTCGCCCTATACAAACTTTCTACTGTAGGTCTTTACCAGGCTTTACTCCTCGGGAGAAGATAAAAGGCTGGGAAGGAGGTTAGGGTTCATGTGGTTAAACTCATCAGTTTCATGTTGTGAATGTAGAACCATGAATCAGCAGCCTATCCATACCCCCCCCCATAAAGAGATGTTGCGGCAACCAAGGGATGACCAACAGTTAGCCCATTCGTCAGGGTTTCCATGTATCCCAAGAACAATGATGTTTTTTAAATTCCAATATGTTTTGCTATGGTGCATTATGGCTGTGACTAATGACACAGCAGAGTCACAGTATATAATCAGTAGCCTATAACAATCAAGTGGAAGTCTTGCCGGGACATCAATGCTGACACTGAACTCTGAAACCTTGATCAATATTATTCCCTTACAGAACCTAAGGGAGTGTATGGACTTTTTGGGGAACTGCACCTGATAAATGTCAGAACCTCCCCTGAGTTTAACCACTTGAACCATAGCGTCACTACACTAGTCTGGGGCCAACAATCAGTAGAAATAGCAGATATTCATGCTCGTGCTGTAGATTGGCTATTTTCTGTGAAGACATTTAATGTATAGCAAAAACAGGAGGGATTCTAGTACGTATAGAATAGAAAGAGAACATGACGTCACACCATTGAAATGAATAGCTGAAAACCTCCCAAGGTGGCGCCACCTGTCCGTTCAACTCAATGGACGGGGGCGGGGTGGTCCCTTGTTCTAAATAGGCCCATTGGGGACTCCGATGAACAAAGTATAGGGTTTAATTTTTTTGGGCGGTGAAACCGCCCCTATAAGTGAGATTTGGAAAAATGTACAAATATCTTGGGCAGTGAAACCGGCCCTAAAAGTGAGGTTTGGAAATTTGTACAATTATCCTGCGCTGTGATTGGCCAATCACAATCTATTCATGGCCAGTGTCACATGACACATGTGCATAGCCCTATATAAGCAACCATAACTTCACAAAAACCATAAATTGGTTTTTGTGAAGTTATGGTTTCGTCCATCATAAAGAGTGTTTCAATAAATGTATTTATCTTTTGTACATGATTGGTTGACTCCATTCAGTATTGTGATTAGCTAGCAAGACACCGCCCACTTCACACAGGGTGTGATTTTTATCCTCTTTTCACCTATTGCATTAATTATCAATTCCCAATTCCCATCAACAAGGATGTTTAAAAACAAAAACAAAACATGCACTGAACACGGTAGACAAGACACCCATGCCTGCTATCAATTTAGCTATTTATTGTAAGTTGTTGTTTTTTGCCACCCTGCCAGATCCATAAGAAAACGAGGAATGAAGTGTTCTTGAACACACACCTGCCTCAAATCATGCACTAATGGGCTGAGTTACCTTACGAGAAACCATCAATTATTTTCTTCCCAGCCAGCTCCCCAATCTGTTGAATGGGCATGACAAACGTTTTAGACATATTAGCTATCTCCAATAATACTTTATTCAACCTTACCTGAATTAAAGTGTGCAGACGAAACACAAGCATGTTTGATGGTCGCCTCAGTCCAACCCTTTCGTTTCATTTAGATGACTTCATCGATTTGATTTGATTTGACTGGCAGCGGCAGTTGTTATGTCATGTGTTTAGACTGGGATCAATCCAGAAACGGTGTAGTGTGTGTGTGTGTGTGTGTGTGTGTGTGTGTGTGTGTGTGTGTGTGTGTGTGTGCGCGCGCGCGCGCGCAAACTACCGGATCTAGTAGGCGGGCTCTATAGACCGGATCAGACTGGTTTGTTTGGAACAGACATCAAGGACAGCCGGGCGACGGGAGTTCATGGGCGATTGATTTATCAAGTTGGAGGAGCCTGTCATTCATTATACTCTTTGGGTTTTTGGAACCCAACAACACAGCTGTGGTGGAAAAAGTAGGCTACTCACATTGTTTACTAAAAGTATCAATACTTCAAATATGATGTAGAAATACTCTGTAGTAAAAGTAATCAGAATATAGAGCTATTTAACACTTATTTTAACAAAAGTAAATCACTTACCCTACCTTTAAAGTACCAACAGTAGAAAGTAGGCCTACTCATTATGCAAAATGTCCCATTTTACAAGTTTTCAAATGTATAAGAATATTTTGAAAATAGCAGATCTACAAGCTCACAATGGGACGCATTGTGAGCTTGTAGATCGACAGCCGAATATAGGGCTGAAGTGGTTCATGTCCCCCACCTGTATGAATGAATGAACCATTGTAAAGCGCTTTGAGCACTTGGAAAAGCGCTATAAAAATGCAATTCATTATTATTAATGTACTATGTTTTGTAATAATAATTAAATCTGCAAAGTAACTAGTAACTAAAGTTTTCAAATAATTGAAGTGGAGTAAAAGTATAATATTTTCTCTGAGCTGTATTGGAGTAGAAGTAAAAGTACAGCAAATTGGAAATATTCCATTAAAGTTATACAATGCAGAATCCCAAATAACGATTTTTAGCAACCTCTGCTGGTCACTACCGTCACTGCATACAATTTCCGTAATCCTCGATTACCCAGAATTCCATTCGTTTTCACCGGAAGCCGGAAGCGTTTCAAAAAGCGATCTTTTAATTGTTTTATACTATCTACGGATCGTTTCTCTTAGCCAGTGGAGCATTAGTTACCATGAGCTGTGCTTTCTTTTTCTGTTCTTTTTCGATCTTCTAATCCTACATTCTCTTAACATCAGCGTGAGGTTCCTTTTTGTTATAGCGCGGTAGTTCCTGGCCAAACAGGAAACCGTTGCGGTAGTTCCTGGGGACGTCGGCCACGACGTCATGACGTTGGCCAGGAACGTCATTTTCCCGGGAAGGTCCCCCCAGTCCACTTTCAATAGAAAATATATAAATAAAAGGCTTCCGGGGGTGAAATTCACGGAGTGGGTGTTGTGAAACTTTTGCCACTCGCAAAAGATATACAATTTAACTTTAGTTTTGTTGAAAACGTTACCTAGTATTACTTTAAGTAAAAATACCTCAACATTTTACTTAAAGGGATATTTCACTTTAAAAAAAACTTTGGGTGATTTTATCATCTACTCAAGCCTTTGTGAGCCCCCCAGACAGTTTTTAAGTTACTCGATTCAGTATTTAGACATTTGATATTCATTTTATCAGGCACGCCCCCTTCCTATACAAACCCATTGTAACTTCAAACTCCATTTTAACCATGCTAGATTCATCAAAAACACCCGTCCTTGGTTCTGGTGACTCACCCTGCCCTCCTAATGCGTGAGGGGGCCGTGTTTTTCCGAGATTGTTTTTCATTTATTTTATTTTATTTTTTAATTGTATTTTCTTTTTTCATTTTCCAAAAAACAATATAAAAAATAAATGAAAAAAAAAAGCAATTGAAAAAACACGGCCCCTCGCGTATTAGGGGGGCGGTATGAGTCACCAGAACCACGGACGGGTGTTTTTGATGAATCTAACATGTTAAAAATGGAGTTTGAAGTTACAATGGGTTTGTATAGGAAGGGGGCGTGTCTGATAAAATGAATATCTAATATCTAAATATTGAATCAAGCAACTTAAAAACTGTCTGCGGGGCTCACAAAAGCCTGAGTAGACGATAAAATCACCAAAAGTTTTTTTGAAAGTGAAATATCCCTTTAAGTACAGTACTTGAGTAAATGTACTTAGTTGCTTTACACCACTGTGAGTAGCCAGCCTAGCCAACTACCAGTAACTTTGCTACTTTCTGAGGTGATTCCTCCATCTAGTGCAATATTACTTTGTTTTGCCTCCAGCTAACACCGTGACAAAATGGACCTCGGTCAGTAAAGTATAGGGTGTAATGGATAAAAAAATATTATTTATGTTTTTATCCTCATTGCATTGTTGATGGCATTAATCAATTGCCATCAATGAGGATGTTAATGAACAGAAATAAAACAGAACCAATAGGTAATTATTTATGACCAATAAACGTAATGGTCCCACAATGTTGGGCTCTACCTAATGAACAGGATTAGGATAGGATGGCTCAGGGGAAAAAATGGCAACATTTAGTTTTTATGTACAGTATATTGGACAATATCTGACATATTTATGGCTGACAACCTATGTTGACCTTTTT
Source organism: Gymnoscopelus braueri (assembly GCF_963280865.1). Taxonomy (NCBI): domain Eukaryota; kingdom Metazoa; phylum Chordata; class Actinopteri; order Myctophiformes; family Myctophidae; genus Gymnoscopelus; species Gymnoscopelus braueri. The sequence continues at coordinate 14,586,267 of NC_137611.1, forward strand.
CATGACCTAGGTCCTATAGGGTCCTTGACCCAATTGCCCACAATATTTGCCCAGGTAATTTAGAGCCCATTGCTAAACAAACAAACAAACAACAAACAAACAGACAAACAAACACAAACCAAAAAACACAACTTGTGAGCAACAGACTACAGGTAAAAAATTATCAATGTGAACCCCTGAGCCACAGGGGCGGCAGTGGCTCAGGGGTAGAGTGGCCGGGTAGAGTGAACTGGAAACCGCAAGGTTCGCAGTTCGATCCCGGGTTCCCCCATAGTTATTGTCGAAGTGTCCTTGAGCAAGACATTGAACCCCTAATTTTAATTGCTCCCGATGAGCAGGTTGGTGCATTGCATGGTTTCCGCCGCCATCGGTGTGTGTGTGTGTGTGTGTGTGTGTGTGTGTGTGTGTGTGAATGGGTGAATGGGTGAATGGGTGAATGTAATGCACAATCTATGTAAAGCCCTTTGGATAAAAGCGCTATATAAATGCACCATTTACCATTTTCACTTCTTTTTTGTCAGTGTAAAGTAAATAATATCCCACAAAACCTCAAGCTCCAACTCTCTCTCTATTCAAATGTAGAGATTCAAGGTCATCTCTTCGTGCCAATTTGAATAAGCCAGTGGCGATTATGAGCTATCCATTTACAGCCACAAATGAACACTCAATAGCACCGCCTCATCCATCTATCGACATGAAGGGACAGAAAATAATCTGAACCTGGCTCATTCAGACGAGAAGATTACAGTTTATCACTTCATTAGGCAGATTTAGATTAGAGACTCAGTCGAAAAGGAATATAAATATATATATATATATATATATCCTTTTCTTTTTTTATCAGGGCCGTCTCGTTTACAGGAGCGAGGGGAGCTACTGATGAACTGATTTGTTGTTAAGGTTAAAAATGACTCTTGTCATCCATCACGCTGTGAAATGTAGCACAGCTCCCTAAGAAGTTGGCGCGTTGCCCGCCTCTCTCCACGAAAGAGACGCTGAGGCTCCCAGCTGCTTCGGTGCCCTGGTTTTTTGGCTCCAGCTGAAGTGCCATCCACTCTCCCTGGTACCTGGCACAAAGGGAAAAAAATAGAAGCCTACAGTACCACCCACTCAAAGGGACTTACACTTCCATTCATTGTGGGGCATACAGAGTGCAGGGTGGGTATACACTTCCAGTGTGGGGCATACACAGCACAGGGTCGCTATGTGCACATCCTGTGTGGGGCATACAGTAACCAGTAAAGGGTAGGCACACTTCTAGCGAAGGGAATATAGTAAACAGTACAGCATGGGTACAGTATACATACACATTGCAGCAGGGTGTGTGTACATATACGTACACAGTACAGGTGGTGGGTGTGTAGTCTACATAGTACACACCGTTCCTTGTGGGTACATAGGCTACACACAGGTAACAACATAGAGAGACATAAACAAGTGGTAGCATCCTCTCTCTCTCTCTCTCTCTCTCTCTCTCTCTCTCTCTCTCTCTCTCTCTCTCTCTACATTCTGTCTGTCTGTCTGTCTGTCTGTCTGTCTGACACACTGCTGTTACTACAGCTCCTGTTTGACATACATTTGCTGTAAATGATTTGGACACACGCAGGCATGCAGTGAGTCAGTCAGTCACTCATTCACTCACAGGGGTGAGCTGAAGGGGGTGCTAGGGGGGGTCGGCGACCCCTTAGTTCTGAGACTATGGGGCTGGGGGCTCGCGCGTGCTCCACATGCACGAGCAGCTCCACATGCACGCGCGAGCACACACCGTCAGCCGCCCGCGAGCCGTCAATCATTAACACAACAACGCACCGTCAGGGGCCTTAAACAATGGCCTCAACCTGGCTGCTTTGCATAACATTAGGCTACTCTAGAAAAGCCATGGAGTGTGAAAGGGTTAATCGTTTATCAGAGGACACAAGAGCTACAAAGTTATCCCTGTCTAGCTCTGGTCCATAGCGTTAGAAGGAGTTCTCCTTAACGTTATGGTACTCGTACTTTCCATTCTTTCCCCTCGCACCGCGGTAGCGCAGCCTCTCGTCTGTAGTTTAAAAAAAAAATACACTTTTGGTACTCACCAAAACAAAGACGGTTTAATGGAGTTGAAAGCCTATTCTACTAAGTGGGAACACTCTGAGCTCACGTCTAAAATACACTTTTTGGCCAGAAAAGAAAATATTTCACCGGAAGGAAGAATCTGGTCAATAGGAAAATTCCATTGACCATATCTGTAGAGGGCACTGTGGAGTAACCAAAAACAGGTTTTAATTCCGGTGAAATATTTTCTTTTCTGGCCAAAAAGTGTATTTTAGACGTGAGGTGGGGGCTCACAGTGTTCCCATTTAGTAAAGTAGGCTTTCAACTCCATAAAACCGTCTTTGTTTTGGTGAGTAGCAAAAGGGTATTTTTTATATTTTTTACTTGTTTTAAAAACCACTGTTTTGAAAGCAAAGTAAGTCTTAAAAAAAAAAGTTATTCAAGTAAAGACAAGTTGACTGATTATTTTAAGTACTTATGTGTGGGTGAATCTATGTAAAGGTCTTTTATATAAAACTAAAAGGAAAATAAAATAATTAATTAATTGAAACAAAAATAAAAACAACAAATTAACAATGCAACAAAATAATAAGAAATATAAATACATTAATAATCACATGTTGAATACAGTATTTCAACTAGCACTGAGCTGAGTGGCTATGTGCACATGCCCGCGCGCGTGCACGTGCAGGCGCGCGCGTGCGCGCGTGCACGTGACGTCATAAAATATAGCCCCCATAGTTCAAAAATCCACAGCTCACCACTGTTCACTCACTCACTCATTCACTCACTCACTCACTCACTCGCTCGCTCACACGAACGCACGCAGGCACGCACACACACACAACAAAATATTACTCCCATTTCTGCTCAAGAAATACTGTTTTGGTGTGCGGTGGGGTGGACTGCAAAACATATCAGGTCATTTTATTTATTTATTTTCTTTTGCTTTAATTGATTTTAAGCCATATTTTCCCTTTCTCGATCATGTCAAGTCAGTCATCTTGAGAGAGTCAAGTTGTGGTTGGGCTTTCCAGCAAAATATTGAGTCCACTCCCTGAGGTGTCAATGAAAGAATATATAGGCCTACTCCCCTGTCACTGGCTGTGGAAATACAGTGGCTACAATATTAGCTTTTCCTATCTGAGTTTACCATGGCAGTCGATCGTAAAATTGGATTTCTTCATACAACCAGTGCAAATTGTTAACTGAGCTTTTTCTCCAAATACACATAAATGTGCACGCTCGTGCATGCATACGCACATGCACACGTGCATGTACACACACGCACGCACACACACATACGGTACTGTACCTACTGTACACACACGCGTTGGTATCTATACTTGTGAGGACATCAACATTTCAATTGTCACCGTCATCATTTTGTTTTATTTATTTCTTTTTTGCCATTTTTAAACCTAACCCTAAAGCTAGAGTTGTACCGAAATGAGCCAGTCAGTCTTTTTTTATTTGTGTTATTTTTTTTTACCATAAAACAACCATTTCTGTTGTGAGGACCAAGAACATTGTCCTCACAACAATGTCTATTTTTCAAGTTCTATACTAGGCTACTGCATACTTTTAGGAAAATGTTTCCCTCACAAGTATAGCTACACACACACACACACACACGTGCGCGCGCACGGCATGCATGCTTGCGCGCGCGCGCGCGCACACACACGGGCACACACCCTGAAGTTCCATAAGTCATTGCACGGAGCGCTTCCTGGCTCTCCCGTCTCCTTCCCTTCCCTGATCATTCTGTGAGAATGTTGTGTTTTAAGCTGCAGTGCAGAGTCATTACCATACCCTTCCAGAAAAGTGCCACATGCTCCTTGTACACAGGTACTTTCATGTGCGGGGTAACAACCGCCTCGCATTCACACTCTCTGTGCACCACGCTCTGTGTGGAAAAAGCTATACTGTACGGTGTCACATGCTGCTGCCACAAACAAGCTCAAATTCACTGCTCTATACAAACGTGACACTTCACTCTAATTATCATTGGGCTGCAGCAGGTGATGCAATCAGTGAAAAATCAACAGCCGTGAAGAGCCTTGTCACCATGGCATGTCTCCGACAAGCGACAACGGATGAGTGATTTGTGTGTGTCACAGTCTTGAGTTGGAACATAAGACTCTTCCACTGTATAATTACAGCCCACAAACTGCTCCAAAACCTGTTTGGAAAATCATCAACACCTGGAAGAAAAACATAAATAATAATGCTTTTTTTTTGGAGGGAGTGGGATAGTTAACTTTCACGGAGAGCGTGGAAGTGATGTAATATTTATGCCCTCCCTTTAATTGCATGGCATAATCACGAGTACCCCAGTCTTGAGAGACGCTTTTGAATAAATTGGACTAATTTGGTATCCATCATTCTGCTCCACCTCCAGAGTAGAATCTTGATTAGTGCGTTCAGAATGTAGATTAAACTCAATATGTTTCTTCAGAAAGAAAAAAAAGGAGAGAAGGCTGGAAAAGGAATGGGAGTCAAAATAGTACACAGTAAAATCCTCCATTTGTGTTGTCTCAGAGTCAAATGAATGCTCAGCAGACTTTGCAGCGTATTGCTCTGTCTCTGGTATACTCAACACAAAGGATTTCAGCCCCTGACAAGCGGGCAGATCAGTGGTTCTTAAACTTTTTTATGCCAAGGACCCCCAAATTGTTATATATTTGGCCACGGATTTGAAAAGATTTTATCAAAATTATATTATATTTAAAACAGCCAAACATATAAAATTTGGATAAAGCGGTTACAATGACTGTGAAGCTGTATTAACACATTTTGCTGGAGACCCCCTGGAACCCCCTCAAGGACCCCTGGGGGTCCCCACGGCGGCCATATTGGAATTTAACATTGAAAGTGCCGCCACCCGGGGTGGGTACTTTCATTGACTTCATAGAAACATGGCCGCCGTGTGAATATGGTCTATGCTCCACCCCTCTCTCTCTCTCTTCACTTGGTCTATCTCTACCTCTGTGTCTCTCTGTCTCACTTCCTCTCTCTCTTTCTCTCTCTCTCTCTGTGTCTGTCCGCACTCTTCTCTCTCTGTTCCTCCCCCTTTCTCTCCCTCTGTTGCACCCCCTCTGCTCCACACTTGGAAAGGGGTCCCTAATCCTGCCTCCCACTCACCCCCCCCCCCCTCCCTCCCTCCCTCCCTCTCTGCAGTTCTCCTCCATGTGCCGGGGTCACAGATGATTAAAGCGGTGGCAGGTGGACTCCACTTTGAAACCATCAATAGACCCCCGGAGAGCCCGAATCAAACAGCGAGTCCTCCATCTCTGTCAGCCGCGGTCTCGGTGGCACCGAGCCGGCGGATGTGCGAGGGGTTAGAGGGCAGGTTTACACCTCCATACCGTTTCTTCATCCACCTATAGGGAAGTCATACTGACAAAGGTAAGCTGCGGAGGAGAGGAACCTTGCAGGACCAGCCACTCTAATGTAATTTCAAGCAGGCCTTTGTTTATTCATTCAGCTGACCTGGGGGGACCTTCGACCCGCCGGGTGGGAGAGAGGACCTTTCTGCAGGAGGAAACTCCCGCCCTCCAGCGCTTTACAAACAGGACTCGATGTGGTGTTGAACGGAATTAATTATTATGTGCCACCAATTGGTTTACTGCTTCATATGGCAAGTTGGTCCTGAAGATAAAGGAACAAGGTTAGCCGACATATATAAATCCTCCCCCCCCTGCACACATTAAATAATAATATACAGAGGCAGCTAATATGTGTGAAAAACTTTATCTTTCGTATTATTACAAATATTGTGTGCTCTTGGCACCACTCTTGCACCATGAGGCTGTGATGCAACACATCTGTGTTAATAGCAACATACTCAGTGTTTGTATGTTGTATATTATGTTGTTTTAGATTGGCATTTCTGTTCCTAGGTATTTCACTCATGCCCTTATCGAGAGCAACTTACAGCATAAAGCTTCACTTCTTAATACACCAACATTACAAGCAACTAATAGCACAGAGTGAAAGGTGCTGTCTGTCTGTTTGCAAGATAGATCTGTCTGTCTGTCTGTCTGTCTGTCTGTCTGTCTGTCTATCTCAGTGGTTCTCAACCTTTTCAGGCCGCGACAACCCAAAATAATCATTTGAACTGGGGGCCCCCCACCCTGACAAGCACTTGGAATTGTAGGAGCATTACATTTAGTTTTACTCGGTTCCACAGATATAGTGAAAATTGCAGATCTACAAGCTCACAATGCGCACAACGCCTTGCGTTATATTTGACAATTTGGCCGATGTTTGACCAGTTTTTATAGTTTGTTGATGAATGTTGATGCAGTAATTTATGTTTAGGAATTAAAGATCTATCTATCTATCTATCTATCTATCTATCTATCTATCTATCTATCTATCTATCTATCTATCTATCTATCTATCTATCTATCTATCTATCTATCTATCTATCAATCTATCTATCTATCTACCCATCCTGATGGTTTGATGACAATGTGCATCGGCCATATCCCTGTTTCTGGATGCCAGGGCTGCGGGGTAGCTCGTCACTCCAGGAGGAATGATTTAATGGAAATGTCAAGAGCAGTAGTTGCTCCAAGCAAAGGCAAAACCCTCTGACACTCTGTGAGGCTCTCTTACCTCAGTGGGACACAAGGCTTGTTGTTATTCAGGTCCATGTTCATATACCCACAATCTCCCTTTATTAGAAAGGAAATGGGAAGGCAATGTTCTAATATGCTTGCGGGGTCTTTATAGTTAGCATAAATGTAGTTGGAAATCAATACAATTTAACATCTTTTGGGGGAACCGAACCAGTGTGACACACAACTAAATTTGTATACATGTCATGTGTGTGTGTGTGTGTGTGTGTGTGTGTGTGTGTGTGTGTGTGTGTGTGTGTGTGTGTGTGTGTGTGTGTGTGTGTGTGTGTGTGTGTGTGTGTGTGTGTGTGTGTGTGTGTGTGTGTGTGTGTGTGTGTGTGTGTGTGTTTTAAGACGACTGTGTGAGCAAAATGGCAAGGCATTTTGGGGCGCCATAGGAGCTATTGAGGGAAGGAAAGAAGGAAGGAAAGAATGAAGGAAGGAATAATGGATTGATGGATGAAGGGAATGGATTGAATGGATACAGATGAATGCACACTGTAAAAGCGCTTTAGAGAAACTAGCTATATAAATGCACCATTTATGAAGGGAATGGGTGGGACTGAAAGGAAGAAAACATTAGTAAGCAGTATTCACCAGAAAATATGAGTTTTGCAATGTTTTATGCAAATGTCTGTTATTAAATCATAATGAGTCATTTTGTGAGGGGGGGGGGCGGGGGGACGTGTGATCAATTTTGAGAACGAGGAGTGAGAGAACATGTCAGCCTGTGGAGCTGTCCATGTGCTGAAAATGGGAAGCATATAGGCTCAGGTTGTAGCGGCTGTCTTGGAATCGGAAGGTTCCCGGTTCGATCCCCGGTCGTATGAGCAAGAGACTGAACCTAACCCCTAACTTTTCCCGATGAGCATGGATTGGTGCCTGGCATGGTTCCCTCTGCCGTGTGTGTGTGTGTGTGTGTGTGTGTGTGTGTGTGTGTGTGTGTGTGTGTGTGTGTGTGTGTGTGTGTGTGTGTGTGTGTGTGTGTGTGTGTGTGAGAGAGAGAGAGAGTGTATGTGTGTGTGTGTGTGTGTGTGTGTGTGTGTGTGTGTGTGTGTGTGTGTGTGTGTGTGTGTGTGTGTGTGTGTGTGTGTGTGTGTGTGTGTGTGTGTGTGTGTGTGTCTGCGCGTGCGTGTGCGTTTGTTTGAATAGGTGAATGTAGTGCACACTGTAGCAAGCACTTTAGAGAAAGGAGCTGTAAGCACCATCTATGGATGGGACTGAACGAAGAAATAAGCAGTTTTGCAATGTTTTATGCAAATGATGTTCTGTTACAAATCCTAATGAGTCATTCTGATAAATAAAAAAAACATGATGAAACCATTTGATCAGTTTTCTGCCGTGGAGAAGAACGGGGACGCGACACAGCCTGCATGCGGAGCTGTCCGGGTGCTGAAAATGCATGTCGCCGCTGAAGCAGAGCTGTGTAAATAGTTACCCAGTTGCCGATTGCAGAGTGAACACTCGAATGGGCTTTAAAGAGAGCTATCTATGCCTCAATCCCCGTCTCTCTATGCTCAACCGTCTAAGACACGTCTACCATCCACTCTGTCTCTCATATAAGGTGCATAATCACAGATCGCTTTCAAAGTATGAAGCGGAAATAAGCCAGACTTGCTTTCTTCTGGCATAAGTTTGGGTTCAAATATTCATGAACAAGGACATCGGATATCACAGATCTAGTAATGACCTCTAGTTGGGCGCGGTTGCCATTATCATGCAATCTCCAGTAGTTGGCATTACAGCTAAATTAAGCTGCGTGTCCGACGCGACCTGTCACGACAGATGCTCGGCACCCTGCGGTGGGGAGGGTGACATCCATCCAACTGTAGCTGCACGCTCTTTCAGTCCGCGTTCCAAAGTCCACGGATATTATTATAGGAGGAGGATATAGGTCTCTCGTTCCCGAGAAGTTTTGGTTTGCCTTTACGCATTTTCAACTACGGTATTCCAAATGGAAGGTAAGATGTTTTCAGTGTATTTGGTGATACAGAACTACAGCAACTACAAAAAATAAACTATAGTCCTTTGTTCGTTCCGTGTCTTGGTGTAGTTACGGACAGTTGCGGAGCAAAGCAATTCCCTAATTATTCTTAGAGATACTGTGTAATATGTTGGCTTTTTCCACTGTCAAATGTGCGAAATATCGTATTATAAAAACAAACAATATTTGGTCATATTTCTTCTTCCAACTTGCAGTTTCGTGTGAGGTAGATAGATATAGCCTATTTTGCCGTTGCTGGGTACTTAAATGAATTGTTCACGAACAGTTCAATTTCATCCAGGCTATTCCTTGAATTCAGTTGCACTGGGCAGTGTGTGAGTGAAGTCCGACACATTTAGTTTGGTGTTCTATCTCTAGGACCACGCGGAGCGGTCATGTGTGTCAGACTGGACATATACTAGAAGACAGGAGGTTATCGTTCCTCCTTCACGCTTTAAGACACAGGCCTATAGGCTACAGATCAGATGCACAAATAGATCAATGTTTGTCAATGCGCGACGAGAGTAGCAAAGAGTTGAATGAAAGTCGACGACTGGCGTTGATGTAATTCGGGGTGCGCTCATATTGTGGTCAGTGTGTGTGTGTGTGTGCGTGTGTGTGTGTGGGGGGACTTCTAGTCTTGTTGAGTCTCTCCAGCGCGTTCCGACCCAAGACAAAGACCCGCGCAAAGAGCAGCGCTGCGTAAGAAGATCAAACGGACTGTTTGCACATCGATCTAACGGTTCGAACCTCAGCAGCCTGATCAAAAAGTCTGCGGGTGAAGGTCTCTAAAAAGAAAGGAAAAAAAAGCTGCGTGAAAGGAAAGAGGGCTCTTGCTGCAGGACTGAAAAGTTAAGAAAGTTGCCGTTTGCTTTTGACGTAAATTAAAATACATCCAGGCGAACCCGTCCGCACTATTGCGAAATGCCAGGATTTGGCGCAGTGTTAACTAAGCTTTAAAACCCCAGAAGACAAATCGACCTTAGTTACATCATTTATTATGAGAGATAAACCAGATCTATTCTTATGGGTGCACGAAACTTGTTGAATGGTCACTGCCTTCCAGGAATGCGTTTAAACATGTGAGTATAACTACTGATGTTATTTTGATCATTGAAAATGTCCCTGTTTTTGTTGCAATAGCCTATTTCAGGCAACGACAAGTATTCATCTTGTAATTTCAGCTGCTTGGTATATCATGGTCATCATCTGGTCAGAAATAATCTATGAACAGGGCGTCAAATTATCATTTAAGACAGGAGTCTTCAACGTTTTTCAGCCCAAGGACCCCTTAGCTGAGAGAGAGATGAAGCAGGGACCCCCACTACATATTGTACAACATGTCAGATTAAACCCTTGAATAGATTTAAAAGATAGCGTATAGACGTGTTTGACATCACTGTCATCAGTATTGGATTCATGATAATGTGCATATTCAGACAGTTTACCACTTAAATCCTCAATACTTAGAAAACTTGTACTTGTTCTGCTCTTTTTTCCCTCTACACCAAACCTCTTTGCTGAAAATAGCCGATCTACAAGCTCACAAAGAGGCATTGTGAGCTTGTAGATCGGCTATTTTCGGCTAATAAAAAGTTCCTATCATACAAACATTTGGTGGTCCCCCTGTAGTAACTCTGAGGACCCCCTAGGGGTCCCGGACCCCCTGTTGAAAACCCCTGATTTATAAGAGAAAGCTATCCATTGCTAGTCAATGTTACTCTCAGCTTATTTTATGCGTAATTTCACATTGTTATTACGTAGCCCACACCCCTATCATGGGTTTACTTTACATGGAATAATGCAACCCGTTTTGACCTGTTGCGCAAGCAGGTCAGTGAAGCTATTGTGGTTTGCCTTTGCACGAGAACTTGAAACTATAGGTTATTATAACGATTAAAACAGGTTATGAGAAATGATGTCAATAAAAAGACAGGGTGGGAGAGGGAAGGTGCACTGATGAAGTGAAAGAAAAGAGGAGAGGGGGAGAGTCTGAGAGATAGTAGGATGGTCCATGGGATAGATAGAGATACAAAGATGAAAGATCATTTCATCATTTGATCAGATCATCAAGAGCAGTGGTTCTCAACCTTTTCAGGCATTTTGTTTGACTTCGTTCCACTGATAAATATTGTGAAAATAGCAGATCTACAAGCACGCTGCTTGTGCTTGTAGATCTGCTATTTTCAAAATGTTGGCCTCTTTCTTATGTTATTTGACAATTTGGCCAATGTTTTATAGTATAGTTTGTTGATTACTTTTGATGCAGTAGCCTATTTGGTCTTTTTCTTTTCTTGAGGTATTAAAAAGGTCTTAAACGTCCTTAAATTGTCACTTCACCATCATCTGGGGACCCCCCCCAAAATCATGTGGGGATCCCCCTGGGGGTCCCGACCCACAGGTTGAGAACCACTGCTGTAGAGAGGGGGCAATGGGGGGGAAAGAAAGAGAAGAGAGGGGATAGATGAGCAGATGAGTCAAGGAGCAGACGAGTCAAGGAGCAGACGTGTGTGATCTTGCCAGTCGAACACAATGTGATTCATATGGAACGCCTGGTTCCGGGCCAGCAGAACATGACGATATTAACAGGTTTATTATTGTACTGTATATCCTATGTCATCAGGCTTACAGTAAGAATCCTCATAAGCCTTGTCCAAGTAAAATGAACAGATGATGTTTTACTGTACAGCCACAAAGCACTGTTCAAGGTGCTGCTGCTGGCTGGAATGCAAGGTGTTACTTATTGGCAGTGGTGGAAACAGTACGCAAATGTTTTACTTAAGTAAAAGCATCAATACTGCAATGTAGAAGTACTCTGTTACAAGTAAAAGTCTGGTGTTAAAAATTTACTTGAGTAAAAGTACAAAAGTATTGGTATCAAAATGTACCACAAGTAAAAGTACTGAAATGTTTGAAAATAGCAGATCTACAAACTCAATACGCGTCGCGATGCGACTCGTTGTGAGCTTGTAGATCAGCTATTTTCAAATAGCCTAGGTATAAAATAGGATTAAAGTGGTTAATGTATGTTTTATAATGTAGTGATTTATATCTGCAAAGTAATTAGTAACTAAAGTTCAAATAATTGTAGTGGAGTAAAAGTACAATATTTGCCTCTGAGATGTAGTGGAGTAGAAGTAAAAGTATTGGAAATTGGAAATACTCAAGTAAAGTACAAATACCTCAACATTTTACTTAAGTACAGTACTTGAGTACATGTACTTAGTTACTTTCCACCACTGCTTATTGGAGCACGATGGCACAATGAGTAAACACATCATAGTGGAGGAGATAGGGCGTGCACATTTTACATTCAAATCCGGTTATTGATAACAAATTGATAACATATAAAGGCAAACAACAAGATTGTTTAAACATCGCTGCACAAACTACATCTTTAAGGGAGCAGCAGCAGTCCCTTAGCCTATGAGACAGTAGACTAAGATGATTATTTTCCCAATTTCTAAATCAGTAGGATGGTATACACAGTAACATCCTCAGTGTTATATTATCCATTTTGTATACTCTCACAGTTAACCATTTAAACCCCAGCATCTGCAATAGCAGATCGACAAGCTCACAACGTGAACGCGCCACGTTGTGAGCTTATCGATCTGCTATTTTCAGCTAAAGCTTTCCCCACAATAACAGAAAACAGACAAGATACTAGTATAGAGCCCTGAGGAACTCAACCATTAAGTGGTTAAATTAACGCTGCAGATTTCAGGACCCTGGACAGCTACCTTAACATGAATCCAGCACATGTCGTGGAATACAGAGATCCAACCTGTTTATTTCTACAGGTTTTTAACTAACCAGGTGTTTGGTAACCCACATAAACCACAGGGTTCACAGGCCTATGCCGGCTGACTTTTAAAACACCCCAGCATGCTTGAGTGGACCAGGGACACACAATTCAAACAGACACAAGAGGTTGTTACTGTGGCTTAAAACACACTGTGTGTGTGTGTGTGCGCGTGCGCGTGTACGTGTGTGTATGTGCGCGCAAGGGGAGAGGGGTCCTAGGGGTGCAGTTCATAGCCAGCAGAATATCTGCCGTCTATCTCCGTTCAAATATTAATGATCTCTAATATAGAATCTGGACCTGGAATTTTCCCTGTTGAATTCCTTTGCCATTGGGTGATCTATATACGATCCAGTTTTCATTAAGGACCGCGCGGTTAGATCAATATTATCTAATCATTTTTGCTATTACAACATACTGGCCGTCCAGGATCAGGATTATTTTATTCATAAAGCATGAGGAACAAGACTCACACTGAGACGTACACAATAAAATCCTCAGTGTTCATTATTAACTAAGAAGAGTGTACAAATGGGACCGGGTCCACCTGGTTCCATTTGTACAGTAAATGATTTTACTGTACGATACGTACCATACGATAACAATACAATCGAATCAGTGCTGTGACTGTAGAAGATTTCACTGTAGTCATAGACTATACACAGTAAAATCCAGAGTGTTCATTTAACAACTGCGAGGGTCGATTTTCGCACTCTTGGAGAGTCCCCTTAGCGTCCGTCTAATGTTGAATGGTACCGTATCGTGACAACCTTTCATCTTTCCGGCTTGCATTGCTCTCTTTCTTCTAGGAATTAAAAGCCAGTGTTCCTGCCGTCACGCCCATAATTGTTAGTCATAATCAGCTGCGAAGGCTCCCTGTTGTAATGATAAAATGATAAAATAAGAGAGCTTAACCATCCTGCTTCTCAGTTTAAATTAATGTTATTAAACATTGTATAATGAGAAGGGAAGCTTTATCTAAATTGTCTGTGTGTGTGCGTACGTGCGTGTGTGTTTGCTCGTGCATACCTGCATGCGTGAGTGTGCGTGTGCGTGTGCGTGTGCGTGTGTGTGTGTGTGTGTGTGTGTGTGTGTGAGAGGACACAACATGCATGTGGTGACATCTCTATCGCTAAGTCAATCCCAGGACGCATATCCATCCATGGACGACTGACATCTGTCCTTTTTTATGTCATTAAATTTAATACATACAGTACACCCTCCCCCCCAGCTCATGAAAGAAATGGCATATTCATCACTCCTGAGTTCCAGCTCTGATATCAAACTCATAATTGGCTTCTCCTTATGACTCGCCTTGATTGACGTGAGCACATTTACAGAGTCAAATTCTCTTCCCTTTCTCCTCTGGTTTTCTCTCCTCTCTCCTTCCATCCTTCTTTCCCACAAGGATGTCTGTCAAATCAACCGGCGAACACGGCTCATTTTGAAGGGTCTGCAGGGGAGAAATCACGGTGCAGATAATTTCTCTGGTGTAAACGAACATCTTCCTTCATTACTGTTGGGATATATTCAACCCTGGGTTTTGCCCCCTGGTCATTTTATGAACGGCGTATTAAGTTGGTGGGAAGAAAGCAGCAACTGCCTGAGACGTGGTTAAAAATTCATCTTTATTTTCGAGGCTTCACAACGTTGGAGTCTAGCCTTATCTTGATTCAGATCTTGAATATCAATGAGTGCAAAGACCCACATGCACACCCATGAAGAGACACACACGCACGCTTGCTTGCACGCACACACACACGCACACGCACACACTCTGCTCTGCTCTTTTTGGAAATGTATGATGCATTCATTCTCTCATCCAAAATACATTTTATCACCATCAACAATTCTGTGTTTATCATTAACATGATAATTCATTTCACATTTACCAGAGAGATAGCTGACCATTCTGACCAATTTAAACAGAAACAGGCAGTCCCTCACACAGGCAAAAAACCCAGGCCATCTCAACACACTGACTGACAACAGTAACTGTCATGCACCAGTGGGGCGCAGTAGCTGTCAGTCAACGGTTCGAGAGGTATGTTATTGACTCCTAAAGTTGCCTATATGAATCCCAATATGAGCTGGGAAAAAACGCAGGCAGGGAAAGTGAATGAGTACATTGTGACTCCTGTCAAGGTGCCCTTGTGAGAGGCCAAACCTATTATTGAGTTGTTTTGTGGCAACAGTTGACCACTGAGCCACTTCTATATGTGAATTAGTGGTGTCATAATTCATGATATGCTGTGACCAGCTCTTGGTTTGTGTATGAAAATGTGTGACCATCAGACAGACTGACTGTCCAACTAGTCGCTTATACTTATACATTATGTAAGTCACTCATATAATATAGATTATTATCACACAGGCATTCATCATTGCCGGAGGGTATCCTGGAGGATTTCCCAACAGTGTGGGGAAGGATATATACTCGTGTGTATACAGTATAGGGCTGTAGTGGTTATGTATGTTTTTTGATAATAATCTAAATCTATAAAGTAACTAGTAGCCTAACTAAAGTTTCCAAATAATTGTAGTGGAGTGCCTTTGAGACGCAGTGGAGTAGTAAAAGTATTGAAAATTGGAAATACTAAAGTGAAGTAAAAAATACCTCAAAATTGTACTTAAGTACAGTACTTGAGTAAATATACTTAGTTACTTTACACCACTGCCCTTGTTGATATGCAGCCATTTTGTGAACTGTCGATGGTTGCTAGCTGTTTCACGCTCTGTGATTTGATTCCTTTGCATCAGGTTTATCTCCAGAGAATTATACCATAACGTTTCCCCCATGTTTGACATGTTGAGTTCCTTCCACCGCGAGTTCACTCATGGTGACAGTTCAGCTCTCAGGTGGCGATGTAGCTTGCACGGATTGGTCACTGCCATATCAGCAATAGGATTTTAAGCATTTGTATTTAGTTGTGAGTGTATTTACACTTACAGTACTTATTGGTGTAATTACAGTACATACATATGTAGTAGCTGTGAGCTGAAGGGTTTTGACTATGGAGTTGTGTTAATGGGGTCGTTTCAATACACAAGATTGTGATTTTCAATAGTTTGTCGATAAATGGAATGGATCTCTAGTCAGGGCATTTGCATTTTTAAGAAACTGCAAGTTTTAATGTCACCCCAAAGATCATTATGCATGTTCGCCATGTCTAAAGATTGGCCTGCTCTGACTATTAGCCCTTCACCACCATAAATATAAGTCTTAAAATATGACCACATGGCAATTGAAGTACTTTTACTCATGCATTTTGGAGAGTTTCATTCATGAAATCTTTGTATGGAAAAGTATTCAACTTCATTAATTAATTACATTTAATTAAATTTAAGTTTGTTGACAATGCAATAGATTGAGCAGGTCTGTGTGTTTATATGGCTTGGGGATGATTGAAAACAGTACTGAGTGCCCTGAATAGAACACTAGACACAGCTCACTTGCCCACAGTCCATAATTTAGTATGCCTGCCATGCAATGGCACACTTATTGTTATCCTCCATACTTCTTTATCTATGTATTCCAAAATCTCCCGTCAAAATAATGCTCTTCTATATTTTCCGTTGGAACTATTTATAAGAAGGCTTCTTGACTGGTACTGGTGACAAATAACTGTCTTTTGATCGGCTGCTGTTTGTGATCAATAATGCAACCTAATTAAAGTTTGAATTACAAATTCATAACTGTATAGCAGTTGTTTTACAGTCATAAATATTAATTGTACGGGAGCCCAGGCCTATATTAAGGCCAGCGCTGCCTGGGAAACTGTTGATTATATTCAAGCAGTCTAGTTTCATATCAAATCTGTTTTATATCAAATCAGTTTTTTGGAATTCAAGGACAAGCTTTCCTTTTTAAATAACAGAACAATTATAAACATTAATATTCGGAGCAGACAATTACATTTAAATTCATAAGGGTCGATATTAAGCACTCAGGATATTGGATCTGAGGAGCTGGCCCAAAAAGGTTGAGAATCTGGTCTAAAGACAGTGGCCTAACTGATGGTCACTGAATGTGTTTAATCCATCCTTGTCATTATAGGCATTGAGGCCATAATACTATATTATTAACAGCTCAATAGCAATATTTTTCATATTTTCAGTATATCATGATATCAAATTTGTGACGGGCACTAATTAATTAATAAATTAATTTATTACAACAGACTGTGAGTGTGAAGGAAATGAAAATATTGTAACTCTATGAATTTAAAACAGGCCTGTAGGCCAGGCTACTGCAAAAGAGCATGCACGGTAACCTAAAACCCCAAATAAAATAAACACACTTCTCATAACACATTTAATGCTGGCAGCTCTAACATTAACAGTAAAAATCCTTTGCGTTACTTTAACTTCGAAGAGAGTACATAAAGAACCAAGTGGTCCCTTTACGGGTCCAGCCAGTGACAAAGGTGGAACCGCAGGCCAAAAATGAACACTTTAACACCAACATGTAATTTTTTACCCTTCCATTTTACAGGTAGCTTTTCACTTCAGACACAGAAACGTTGAGAGGTCTCCGCTGGCTGCTGTTAGGCACTATTACCTGACCACTTACAGTAGGCTATAGACCATCTGACTGATGGCATGTGGAAGCTCTGACCGTCTAACAATCCCTCAAATAGACCATTCCCATTTCCCAATTTTATCTCCATCGTTCCCCCACGGCTCTGGGGGAGACAGATGTTCAGTGTACAGCATGTACAATAAGGAACTTAGTTCAATTGTATGGAAGGGAACAGCTGAAAAAAGCAAGGTCTTAAATACTACAGTATGACTTGACTCTGCGGACCACACATTTGTATTTGAATTGCACACCGCCTTTTCTGTGATGCCATTATTGAAGGGTATATGGGGCAATAATGTAAGATTAAAACCGCTTTGTGTGTGTGTGTGTGTGTGTGTGTGTGTGTGTGTGTGTGTGTGTGTGTGTGTGTGTGTCTGTGTCTGTGTCTGTGTCTGTGTCTGTGTCTGTGTCTGTGTCTGTGTCTGTGTCTGTGTCTCTGTCTCTGTCTCTGTCTCTGTCTCTGTCTCTGTCTGTGTGCGTGCGTGCGTGCGTGCGTGCGTGCGTGCGTGCGTGCGTGCGTGCGAGCGTGCGTGTGTGCGCCTGTGCGTGCGCCTGTGCATCTTTAGCATTGCTCATAATTCCGTCCACATGTCCATGAGCTGTGACCTGATTTGCGGCGGCGATGACAACCCTGTGTCCTTCTCTCCCACAGAGCCCCGCCTACAGTACAGTGAGAACGATGATTGACAGCAGGCCGAGCTGAGACCACTTGACCCTCAGTCGACCTCTCTGACGAGTGAGGAGTAACAGAGCGTTGATCGCCGCTCCATCTTGTCGCGTCTGACCATTCCCTGACCTTTCACCGACACCCGACACTTGCAAAGAAGCGTGCGTCTTGGACACACCTCCGCGGCCCAAGGCGTGGGTGATATCAGCAGTGGGAAGCTGAAACACCGGTCAACTGAAAGACTCAAAATAAAATAAACATTTATATGACGGTGCCAACAGTATAGCCTGAAGCCGCCGACGCTAAATCTAGCCAAAATGCTGCTGCTGTTCGCAAACGGTCCACTGCACATTTTGTCACAGCCGGAGCTATTTTAGAACGTTCAGAGTTTATATCGTCCTTTCAAGGCTGAGCGCCGATTGAACAAAACGAACAAAAACAAAAGAAAGACACTGAAACACAGAGACACAAGCGGCGAGCAGCAGCAGCAGCAGCAGAGATGCTTTGGCCAGCTGTGTTGGTCACCCTACAGGCCGCGTGTGCCATCGTGGCTCGCGGCATGCAGCACTACCCGGCGGCCTGGGGACACTACGACGTGTGCAAGTCCCAGATCTACACGGAGGAGGGCCTGGCCTGGGACTACATGGCCTGCCAGCCAGAAGCCACCGATATGACAAAGTACCTGCGCGTTGGCCTCGACCCCCCCAACATCACATGCGGGGACCCGCCGGAGACGTACTGTGCTTTGGTAAGTCGCGGCTCTCTCTCGCCGCTGCCCCGCTGATGGAGACGAATGAGGCTGTAGGCGGGATCGCCCCACATACTGGGTCAGGGATGGAGTGTTAATGTGTGCAAGGAAATGTAAAGGCTATTGCTACTGCTGCTGAGATGAGTGCACGCGTACACGCCAGGGCTGGCGGTTGTTACGATGGCTGCATTCACATTAAGTTGTGTATACGCACGCCAGCCACACACACACACACACACGCACACGCACACGCACACACACACACACACACACACACACACACACACACACACACACACACACACACACACACACGTAAATTGGTTGACAGATGGACATGGAAGGATGGGCACATACTCATAGCATATATGCTTGTGTACACAAACATGCACCAGTATAAATACATGCACCAGGCACATAGCCGATACTTCGATGCACACACCAAAGCATGCTTGCATACTGTATATGCATACATTACCATGCATGCATGCATGTACACAGCCACACACAGACACACACTGACACACGCACACACACAAGCACACACGCACACACGCACGCTCTCACACAGAAATAAAAAAACCTTTTACGCTGACAAGATAACAGCTCCAGCACAGTATTTATGCCGCGTGTCAACAGAACCGCATTCATTCCAGTGTTTTCATTAGGCTCTCATCAACTATTATCTAATGTTCAACCCCAGGTTGTGTTTTGTGTGGAACCGCACAAGAGGAAGCAGAGGAGAAGCCGAAGGCTCCTCCTCCATGTACCGCTTTATTATAAGTTATGTGTGCGTCTGTGTGTGTGTGTGTGTGTGTGTGTGTGTGTGTGTGTGTGTGTGTGTGTGTGTGTGTGTGTGTGTGTGTGTGTGTGTGCTCGCGTGCCCGGGCCGCCGCAGAGAGCTCCTGTGTGTGAGTAAATATTTACCAATTAGAAAGAGCCTCCTTAAAAAAAGCAACGCTCTTTTTTTTTTACTTGTGCAGTTCCAGATGGCACAGAGACATTTAACGCCACAGCAGGATGAAAGAGGAGCCTTGTGTTTTCAGCCATGTCTGGCATTCATTCGGCTGCGCATTCTATCATAACAAACTGCAAAGGGTTCAGTGGCCCTGTAGATAAAAAAAAAGACTGAATAGATACTGAGAACATAACACAGGGAGCAAGGCTGGTGAAGGAGAAAAAGAGGGGATCTGTTTATTTGGTTCACAGTATACCAGTCTAGCAGGGGGCTCTCTCATTTTCATTTTCATGTCAAGGACACCCAAATTGATATGTATTAGACCGCAGAGCCCCATTTCAAGATATTTTATGCCAGGGACTGTCACTTGAGAGAGGTGCAACTGTTGTTCAGAGTGAAACCTATGATCTGAATAGTTCTTTCTTACATTCTCTCATTGAGTTGATAGTCAAATAATAGTGAAATTATGCTATTCAACATTTTGCTTGGAACATGGAACATGTAAACAAACATATATTTAACCCATTCAATCTGGCGGGAACGCATCTCTGTCATTTTAGATGTCTTTGGCTATTCAAAAATAGCAGATATACAAGCGTGGCACTGCAATTTTTTTTAAATCATGAACATTTGTGCAAATCTTTACAAATGTCTTCTAAATCCTAGTTGTTATATCAGTGGTTCTCAAACCTTTTCATGTCAAGGACCCCCAAAATTTTCTTTTCATCCCCATCAAAATATGTTGTTCCAGGGACCCCCAGAAGCAAAGATTTGAGTTAAAGATGTTGTTTAAAAAAATATATGTATTCAAAGATTTGCACAAATGTAAAAAAAAAAAAAAAAAAAAAAGCAGATCTACAAGCTCATAGCAGATCTATGATCTTGTAGATCTGGTATTTTTGAATAGCCAAAGTATAAAATAATGGTTATAGCTCAAATATAAAATAAAATGGCTTTCCCAGACTTAAAGGGTTAAGGGTGAAAACTGAAGATTGCAATAGCCTAGCCTTGCAAAGCAACTAGAAAGATCATCTTCTCCGATATCATAGAAATGTGTTGTTGATGTTTGTGTTTGCATAAGTGGCAGAGTGATGTTTACAGTGATGAGGCACAGCTAGCCTACAAACAGTATTTCATTTCAGCGTGGCTGAGGTGTGCTTTATGGTGATTTGAGCATGGCTGGAAAGCCTGTAAATTGGTATATGGTGCATTTATATGGCGCCTTTCTCCAAAGCACTTTACAATGTGCATTTACATTCCCACGCTGACAGTGGGATGGAAGCCAGGCAAGGCACCAACCTGCTCATCACGGAGCAGTTAGGGGTTAAGTGTCTTGCTCAAGGGCACTTTGACGCGAAGGCATGAGGAGCCAGGGATCGGGAATATTTGTCCCATAATGGTGAAATGAAATTGTTTGTTTGTGTGTGTGTGTGTGTGTGTGTGTGTGTGTGTGTGTGTGTGTGTGTGTGTGTGTGTGTGTGTGTGTGCGTGTGCGTGTGTATGCGTGCATGTTTAATGAAATAATGTTTCACCAAGAGAATTCATCAATACACGAATCCACGGAGCGCTGCCCTGGGCGCAGCCATTGCTGCGGTGTCAACGCTCCGCGGACGCGACACCGCAGCAATGGCCGCCTACAGGCAGCTACAGGCAGCTACAGGCAGCGCGCCTGTGGATTCGTCTATAGGAAATCATCAGCATGACGTCAGAGAAGCCACAGGGAAGCCATGTTTTTCAACCCTGTCTGTCTTGGTTGATGAGTAGCTGCCTTGCATACTGTATGTACCTTGAAAGCAGTGGTGTAAATTAACTAAGTACATTTACTCAAGTACTGCTCTTAAGTACAATTTTGAGGTACTTTTACTTTACTGGAGCATTTCCAATTGTATATACTTTTACTTTTACTCCACTACATCTCAGAGGCAAATATTGTACTTTTACTCCACTACAATTATTTGAAAACGTTAGTTACTAGTTACTTTGCATATATGAATTATTACATTATAAAACATACATTAACCACTTTGGCCCCATTTTATACCTAGGCTATTTGAAAATAGTCGATCTACAAGCTCACGACGCGTCGCATCGCGACACGTTGTGAGCTTGTATATCTGCTATTTTCAATTGTTTTAGTACTTTTACTTTTGGTACTTTAAGTACATTTTGATACCAATACTTTTGTTCTTTTACTCAAGTACATTTTGAATTGCGGACTTTTACTTGTAACAGAGTGCTTCAACATCGCAGTATTGATACTTTTACTTAAGTAAAACATTTGAGTACTTTTTTCCACCACTGCTTGATACTGAAGCTTCCAGATGCGAGCTCCCTCAGCTGGGTACGGTTACATTAACAGAGCATTTACTGCACAGCGGCGTGCCCTCTGCTCATTGACATAACAATGAGCAGCTGTAAATCATTTGATGCGTAATGCTCATATGCATGTAGTACAGCCTGGTAACAATCACAATCAATCAGGAGACACAGGAAATGTGCAGTCATTAGTCTTTGTGATGCTGGCACATGGTCACCGCACGTTGAGGCAGGTGCAAAAACTAGGAGCTCGGCTCTCTGTATATTAGCACATTAATTTCACCCTGGCGTCCCTATTTTGGGAATGTCATTATAGGCCAAAACTTTAAAAATGTTTAAAAATTCCCCGAAAGTTCCAGCTACTTTCGTTATTTTGTCATTATGACAAAGTACAAACGTACGTACGGTGAGGCTTAAAGGACCAAACAACATAAAAGGACCACTTCACCCATTTTCAACCTATCTTCGTATAATTGGTCCTCAATAATGCTCATTATAATAGTGCTCTGCTGTCTGGCAGAAACCAACTATGTCCAAAATATTAAGTTTTCTGTAAAAGAAAACATGATAATGATTTTAAAACAACACAATACTGCCTCATCAAAGTTGATATTGTGTCATTATATTATCATCACTTTATCCAAATCCAGCTCAAGTGGAGTTAGGTGGAGGTTTTTGACCAGATAGTTGTTATGTCCATCATTGATTAGAATGATGAAGTCAGACAGGAAAAAAGCCTGAGTCGTTATAAAGTTTGTTTCTCTTCCGCTCTGCAGCTGCTCTGTGTGCCACGCAGGGGGAGAGGGGGTGGAGTTTGGTGGTTTGACTGACAGTTTGAGGATCCAATGGAGTTAGGAGGTTTAGTAAGAAGCGCTTTCTAATACTTGTCATTGGTTCAATATTTGTAAAACCCACAGGGTGTTCAATAGCATGGATTTATTAAAGAAAATAAAAAAAGTATATGTAATATGGAGTCTACTCACTCTGTGTCTCATTGGTGGGCTGTCTCATTGGTGGGCTGTGGATAGTTGCCAACCAGTGATATCATCTACTGGGAATCCAAGCTAATAGAAACGTCAGGCTTTCAAAGTTAACTGAAATAGAGGTCATTGTTCTCGCATTAATACAAAATAAAAATAAAATAAATGAAATGACCAAACCTGCCTACCGATGATGTCACTGCTAGGCGGGTTTCTGAACTGTCCACAGCCCTCCTCTGAGACACAGAGTGAGTATAGTAGACAGTATTGGTGCCATATCTTATAATGAGCATTCATTAGTGAGGACCAATTATACGAAGATAGGTTGAAAATGAGTGAAGTGGTCCTTTTAAGTTGTTAAAAACATGATCTTCAATATCTGACCCCAGAGCTGCACTTCACTGCGTCCAACGGCTCAGTTTTTCGAGGTCATCAGCATGGCGATCATCAGGAAGCTCCCGAACGCCCCCTGGGCCTGAAGGATCGCACGCTGTCTGTATCATCTGTTTACATCCTCAACAACACCGATGACCTTATCCACTGGTGCTGCTGCTGCTGGAAAGTTACTTGAACGATGAGAGGCGCATGCAAATGAGCATCCCCCCCCTCCCCCTCCCCCCTCCCCCCGGCCCACCTTAATCCGTCTCCCCTCAAGTCGGTATTGGGCCCGACTGTGGATGGGTCATTGAGACCTCTACCCCTTCCTGCTGCCTGTAGTTACCATTCTCATCTGTATCTCTGGCTGTGTTCAAAGCTGTCTACTCCCCCCCCCCCCCCTCTACGCTCTGCTACGAGTGGTCAACGATCACACGAGTTACACACACAGTAAAATCCTAATACTGCCAGGCAGAAATCTCCATTATTTCTTAATTTTTTAGCTTTTTACCCATTTTAATTGTCATACCAATTGATTCCTCCCCACACACACATACAGTATTTGTGTATTGTCATTCCTGTTCTATTGACTCACCCATGCCAGTGAGGAGCCCCCACCGGGAGGAAGTAGAGCCTTCATCATGGGGATGTCCAGGGAATCATGTCCGGTGTTTGGCCTTTCCCACATGTAGCATGTAACAGGAGAATGTCCGTTTCAGGTCCGTTTCAAGTTAAATCCGTTTGATAAGGTGAGGGGCAGAGGCTGGGTTCGATTTTACCATGAGAATTGCGTGGGAGTTTATAGATGGATTTATTATATTGTTTTGCTGTTGTTAATCCTCAACCACTATTTTCTTTAATTCATCAAGTGCGTTCTTTGTTTTTTTGTTTTTTTTGTTTCTTCATTCATCGTAAAGGAATACGACAAAAACAACAATTCTCCATGAATTCAAGGCCTCACTGGTTGGGTAATTTATAGGAAAAATGTCATTTTGGGGGTGAAGTAAATTTCATTGCACTCTGAGAGTGTAACATTGGACTTGGATGATTAATTCCGCGACCGAGTGGACGTCCTATACGATGACGTGGTATTCCGGAGCGTATGTGGGGACGGATGCGGTGCGGTTGGCCTTCTGTGTCCTCATAATTCTGCAGAGAGCGGCTTTCCTAATCGTCTCGTTGAAGGGCTGGACTATAGAGCGGGCAGCAACAGATGAGTCCCGGATAAAGAGTCTCGGGGACAGGACAGGTGTTCTGCATCAGGGGGAGAGTTAGCCTTGTTTTTTATTTTTAGCCACAGAGCTTCAGGGGTTCTTCGAGACATATTAGGCCTTCACTGCCGCGCTGCGGTGTGGCGCTGTCATGTGACGCCGTGACGGGGTTGTTGTTTTTTTTCCCACATGGCTTTAAGAGGTCCTGGACTGAACACATGCCAGACTACTGCAAACGAGCTGAAAGCCACTTATAGCACCTGATTTAATGTTTTTCTTCCTTCTATGCAAGAATTGCAGAGTACTTTTTTTGTCCCACTCCGTGCTTTAATTAATGGATTTTTAATATTCAGCATTTTTCATTGAAATTAATACAAATTATCCAATTAGAAACATATGAATGAGGCATGAGAGAGGCAATTATTGCGCTGCTGTGCCACATGGGCCTAATGAACAATAACTGCTAATGCAGAGGAATATGCCTCTATAAAAGACACTGGCGTTTCCAAAACGTCCCACAGTAATTCTTCGACGCAGGCGAGGCAAACAGGAGTGTGTTTTTAATTACTACGCGACTCACGGTTGGTCACGGTGGATTTAATGATCATTTTCAACAAAGACGGGTTACTGCATGCCTGCTGTTGTGAAAGTGTGTAGGTTGGCATTTTCATGCGGTTTATTTCTCACACAGCTAAAATTTGCAGTGTTCATTTATCAGTTTGTAACTCTCTGAGAGCGTACAAATGTAACCAAATGGACCCTTTGCGAGTGCATTTGGTTACATTTTGACATTATCAGTGTTAAATTAACAGCTAGGGTTTTACTGTTTGTAGTGGTGCCGGGGGGGGGGGGGGGGACAAGGACAAACAATGACACAAACAAACGTGTAGGAAAACGTCGTCCAGAGAGGATAGACTTTGAAGGATGCTGAGTGAAGCTTAATTTATGCTTCAGCAAAAAGATAAACAAGAAACTGAAAAAGAAAGTGTTGACGGTTTAAACATTAATTTAACCTATTTGTATTGTAGAGCATGTCAATACAATATAACTAGTAGAACTGCAGTGGTTGGAGGTGGTACGTCTCACTACTCTTCCATTGAGCCTTCCATTGCCATTATCACAAAGAGGTGCATGAATTTACCAAATTCCCTGGCTGCTGATTTGGGATCCGGTTTAGCTTTTCACCTAGATCTGTACTTGGAGGCATTAAAAACACTGGTCGCGTCTTTCATGTCCAGTTCCAGGCTTTTATTTTAATAAGGTCCAGTAAGTTGCCTGCGTCCGTGATATTACATATTTACACCTGTGATTTAGCTTTCTTTTGCCACGTACAATATAGTTTTCATTCAAATACGATAATTTTAAGCCTTCGGTACGATGACTTAACATTTCCCATCGGGCAGCACTTGCCTTGTGCTGTTACAGTTGCAATTATCTCTCACTGACGGGAAAGAACATAAAACGTACGGATTGTAGCTTTAAAAGCAGGTGAAATATATTCGAGGACTTACTATTCATCAGTGTAACGCCGATGGAACTGATGCCAATTCCAGCGATGGAAATCATTGTGATGGAAATGAACGAAGCGCACTCTCGTTCGTCGATCACGATGACCTTGAGCAAGGCAGTTGACCACCAAACACTCCAACGGAATTGACTGTGATTGCACTGGGCACTGTACTGTGATTGTACTCGTTGAAAAGGATGATTGCTAAAGAGAGCATCGCACTTTATAGCAAGGTGATTACAGCCTGCAGTGGAGGCAAGTAACTATACTCAAGTACTGTACTTAAGTACAATGTTGAGGTACTTTTTTACTTTACTGGAGTATTTCCAATTTTCAATACTTTTACTTCTACTCCACTCTCAGAGGCAAATGTACTTTTACTCCACTACAATTATTGGAAAACTTTAGTTACTTTGCAGATTTAGATTATTATACAAAATAGTTCATTAACCACTTCATCCCTATACTGTATACTTCGGCTGTTTGAAAATAGTCGATCTACACGCTCACAACGCATCGCATTGTGATGCGTTGTGAGCTTGTAGATCTGCTATTTTCAAAAGAATGTCTATACAATTTGAAAACTTGAAACGGAACATTTCTGCATAACGGGTACTTAAACCTTTGGTACTTTAAGTACATATTGATGCCAATGCTTTTGTACTTTTATTTTTACATTGTGGTATTGATACTGATAAACTGTGAGCACTTCTTCCATCACAGTGATTACAGCACTTCACAAGCAGCTTCTCTGGCCACGGAAAAGCCACTCAGGGCACCGTGCAATTCCCCCCCCAAAAAAAGGCTCCGTGAGAGTGATGCGGTAATAGCGCTCATTCGAGCTGTCCTGACTTTAACTGGGGTAGATTATTGTAATTCCTCTGAACTTTGTTCTGCTCTCTGAGCGTGGATGAAAGGAGAGCGTTTGCTGCCAGTTCTCCGCTTCTTGGGCCCTTGCAGATGCTTAGGAGAGGAAAAAAAAGGAGGAGGAGGCAGGAGCTCCCTGCTAAGCTGCTTGGAGACCGCTACGCTATTGACAGCCGCAGCAGAGGACTTATCTTTGTTGGCCCTGATGGGAGAGAGTCATTATGAATTTGAATCAATGCCTCATACTGTCTGTCTGCTGCTACCCCCCCCCCCCCCCCCCCCACAAAAAAACAACAACAACCCTGACATCTTGAAATATAGAAAAGAAACATTTCGAATACAAAAAGGACCAAACACAAACACTGTGTTATATTCGACACTGATGAAGGCTAGATAGCCGAAACGTCTGCCATCTTTGTCATCTTGAGGCATGGAATAATACAAAAAATATGGACTTTTATTTCTCAGCGCAACCCTCCATGTTTTGATCTATTGGACAGTTTATTTGGCATCAGAGTGGTCAGAACGTGGTGGTAGAGACATAAGTTTGTCTAAATGACCATTAAAACCGGGAAAGCATCTGTGTCATTTTAGATATTAGATATATATATATATACAGTATATATATACTGTATATAGCATATTGGTTCTCAAAGTGGGGTCCGGGGTCAAACTTTTTTGAATGATTGATACACTGATACACTGTATATAAAGTAACAGCGTAGACATCAAATCTGATATAGATAGTAAAACATCTGATACGCTGTATATAAATCAACAGTAGACATAAAATCTGATATAGAAAGTAACAGTTTAGACGTAAAATCCAATATAGAGGGTAACATTCTCTCTCTCATCATTTACCATCGCTCTAACGAGAGGATGTCTGAGCATAGTTTTAGCTAGTCCTCTCTCTCTGTCCTCAAATTTGTCCGACCCTCTCTCTCCCACCCTCTCTCTTTCTCTCTCTCCCTCTCTCTCTCTCTCTCTCTCTCTCTCTTTCTCTCTCATTCCCTACATTTGTTCAGCGCGTTCTTTTTGAAAGTAATGTATTATTATTGTCGGTGTGGGGCCGTTTACAGCCATGAATCTGCAGATAAGCTCTTGCCTAAGAAAACGATAAGAACAGAGCAATGATCCCGTGCTCCAAGCACGCAGCTATAACACCCATTGCATCACCTTTGTTTTAGACAGCCGAGGTGGAAAGTGAGACCAGTGCTACAGTATATCTGTGTAATCGCTCGCAACAAATTGGCTTTGGAAATGCTCACATTACCAGACAGTCGGAGGAGCCGTGGAGATGGTTAATGCCGTTCTCTTTGATTCGCAGACCCTGTTTCCCCATCCTCCCCCCGGGGGGCACGGGGGCTGGAATTCACTCATCCATACATTAGTTTGGGAGACAGGGAGACATGTGAGTGTTTAGCTCCCCCTGTCACCTCCGATGCCCTTGACTTTGTTCTGAACTGGCCCCTGACCGGCCCATCATCGCCGCACCGCTGCGCACCACGACGCCGAGATGACACACAACACGTCCCCAGACTCCTCAAGACGAGCATGTGGCTCTGCGTGTGTGAGGTGTGTGTGTGTGTGTGTGTGTGTGTGTGTGTGTGTGTGTGTGTGTGTGTGTGTGTGTGTGTGTGTGTGTGTGTGTGTGTGTGTGTGTGTGTGTGTGTGTGTGTGTGTGTGTGCGTGTGCTGCAAAATACTGAGTGTAAAATCTACTCTGGAATCTGGAATACATACAATAGATAGATAGATAGATAGATAGATAGTCTTTGAACTTTGGCATAAGTATCATGTGCAATCGTTCACAAGTGTTATGGGTATACTTGAATGGATCTAAATTATACATAACTATATATATACAAACTATAGACAGTAGACAGCAGGGACGTGCAGATGGATTTGGAGAGGCAGGGGCTGGGGCTGGAATTTCAAAAGGGCACCTATTGGATTTATTTCTTTTACGAACAATTACCATACTTTTAAGCCCGAAAACCCAACAAATCCTAAAAGGTGCTTGAGTGCTTAATGTCCTCAAAGTCACGCACCCAGCAAGCTTTGAACTGAGCAGATTGGACCTTCCGTTCCAGAGATAATGGCCAAAACATCTTGAAAACGGCCACTTTCGGCGGTTTTCGATCGTCGATTTCCGATTGAGTTTTGACCATTGTCGCCCGTTTTTCTTTAATAACACGGGCTAGGAAGGTCGTACAGCGACAAACTTTGAGCTGCATCCAATACATCCACTGCCATTTCCGCCGGCCTTACCGTTAGGCCGCTATAGGGGCAGTTGAAATTTATGTTTTTTGTTTTGTTTTGTTTTGTCTGGAGAGGGCACTTTTTTAGAGACGGGTAAAAGGGCAGGGGCTCAAGCCCCCATTCATGTCTATGTGTGCACGTGCATGGTAGACAGCTGTGAGACCGATAAATGCCAGCTGCACAGTGGGAATATGGATAAATCTGTACAGTCAATCTACACAGTGGTGATAATTATGAGCAAATACGTTTCAATGTATTGACATTGAAACATGTACACCATTTATACTTAAGCTAGGCCACTGATTATGATGCTGGTGTAACAGTACATCCCAGTTGTCCAAAAAAGCCAGAGTTGGTGAGCAGGAGTCATTAATCCAAGGACAGGACAGAACGGAACGCATGGGGGCTTTGGTTGGTTCTGTAGCTTAATGGCTACCGGCTCAATAGGACTGGCCGAGTCGCTCAGTCTTGAGGGAGAGTGGGAGTTACGGTGAGATTGTACTATGCACTGCCAAATCCTGAGTGTTCGTTTAGCTCTGAATGGGCTCGTTTTTACACTCTCAGAGATAAGGTCAAGCTGCAGTGGCATTTTGACAAACTTCCATATTTATCGCTATTGTTGTACGCCACCATTTTACAGTGCTTAAAGGACGACTTCACCCATTTTCAACCTGTCTTCATATAATAGATCCTCAACTAATGCTCCTGATGAAATTGTGTAATTTTTTTCTACTCAGTTTGTGTCTCATAGGAGGGCTGTGGACGTTTCAGAAACCCATCTACCAGTGACATCATCGTTGGAAAGTTGTTTTTTTTCTTCAATATTTAAAAAAAGTTATTTAAATTTTTAATAACGCGAGAACAATGGCTTCCATTATAGCATGCTAACTTTCCAGGAATAGAAAGCCTGTAGTTTCTATTAGCTTGGATTCCCCATCGATGATGTCACTGGTAGACGGGTTTCTGAACTGTCCACAGCCCTCCTCTGAGACACAGACTAAGTAGAGAAAAATGGTGCCATATTATAATGAGCATTAGCATTAGCAAAATGGGTGAAGTCGTCCTTTATCAGACCAATCGATTTAGTCGATTATAAATAATCTGTTCAAATGTGTTCATGTTGATTCATTTATATTTAAAATAGATGATAAAAAATAACTTCTCGATTATTCGGTTATAAGTTATTGGTTCTAAATATCGGTTTCGATATATATTTTCGGTTAATTTCACAGCCCTAACATGGAGGGGGGGCTGGAGGAGTGCAGAGAGGTACAGTCATCTTTCTCTCCTGCTGTCTCCTCCCCTTTTAATTTCCTCATCCCTTGTTTTCTGTCAACTGATGATGCATAACGACGTGCACGCCTTGTTTGGAACACGTGCAAAAAAACACCGCGGTACGATCTGCTCCGTTTGACAGATGAAGATATGCCCACATTATTCTGCAGAAAAATCCTGACAGGTTAATTCGAGAGGGTTGTAAATACAAAAAAACAGATGAATAATGCATGTAGAATTGAGAAGGAGGGGGGAGGGGGGGGGGGGAGACAGAGCAAATGAAAGAATGAGAGAAAGAAAGGCGTTTGAGCAGACTGAGTCCTCCTGGACAGCTTTGCATTTGAATGCATGTTTGTCATCTATAATGCAGCGATACGCGTACGATACCTGATCCGCTATATATTTCTTTTGAGAGCAGACACAATGCCTGAAGTGGCAACAGCCAAAGCCTGCAGAGAAATGAAATAGAATATTTTTTTTCATATACCTTTTTTCATGTGGTTGATAATTGTGATTTTCCCATTGTGTGATAGTAATGGTTTTTGAAAGGGACACTTCTCGTGCTCTTACCAATGCAAAAAAGCCTGTGCTTAGAACGTCAACAGCAGTGCCGATAGCTGCGAAGGGACGAGAACTGCATTCAAGATGGAAAACAATTTCTACGTTCCAATACTTGAATTGACAGAATATAGAATCAGCCGCTTCGAGTGGATTGTTGTTAGACTGGGCCCCTGATATCGTGATATAAATCAAAGCCCTGTGAAAGACTGAATTTTAATGACTGATTGACAGCTCAATTAA
Organism: Gymnoscopelus braueri; assembly: GCF_963280865.1. Lineage (NCBI taxonomy): Eukaryota > Metazoa > Chordata > Actinopteri > Myctophiformes > Myctophidae > Gymnoscopelus > Gymnoscopelus braueri. The sequence goes on from NC_137611.1 coordinate 14,617,266, forward strand.
ATGTGTTTACCGTGCCGTGAAGTCGTGTAAGTATTGTGTAAAATTCTCTGTGTCTTCCCAAAAGCGTTGGGATTGAACCAGGCGTCTTTCCAGCATATGAGTGCAAGCTACAGTAGTGAAATCATACAGTATACCCAACAATAAAGCATAGTGATATACAATAATACATCTTAACTATCATGCAGTAGGAAAATAATGCTGATACGTTTAAAACAGCAATAACTGAATGTAATTAAATTTTCTGCATTTCATCTTTGCTTCTCTATCAACAACTTGGTACTGATCAGTATTTTAATTGTTTTTCTCTCTTGAAGAGAAAAAACACACTGAGCCGAGCGCAGGTTGCAGGTATAGGTTGTAAGTATAAGTGAATGCTCTTTGCAGTGCATGCAGAGTTTGTGGTGTTGACGGGTAGATTGTTATCTCCACATGGTAATCTCACATAGGCAGACCTCCATCTGGCTCTGTGACATTATCTCCACAGACGACAGCACTTTCATAGAGATATACAGGCTATTCTTCTATGGCCACATTCTTTTTTTTTGGGCGGTGAAACCGCCCCTAAAAGTGAGGTATGGAAATTTGTACAATTATCCTGCGCTGTGATTGGCCAATCACAATCTATTCAGGACTGTGATTGGCCAGTGTCACATGACACATGTGCATAGCCCTATATAAGCAACCATAACTTAAAACCATAAATTGTTTTTTTTTAAGTTATGGTTTTGTCCATCATAAAGAGTGTTTCAATAAATGTATTTATCTTTTGTACATGATTGATCGACTCCATTCAGTATTGTGGTTAGCTAGGAAGACACCGCCCACTTCACACAGGGTGTGATTTTTATTTAAATATGTTACAGCGTGGTGAGAGGCAAGGGTCATGAGCTCATACTCACTGCAATGGTGGAGAGTGCAGAATCTCCTCTGCTATCATTCAACATATTATTTTACAAAAGGTATTATAGGGGATTGTCTATATCGTTGGTGCCTGGCACCCACGGCACCTACAGCATTGAAGCTCCACTTGTGGATTGAACTCGGTCAGTTCAGGAAGTGGGTTTTCTTCACAAGCTGAAAATCTGGAAATAATTTGCAAGGGAAAGGTCGTTCCACATTGAAATGATAGAAAATAAAACCGTGCACTAGTTATCATGTGAGCAGCAGCTTCACAATATGTATAAAATTGAGCCAAACTGGAAGCAAATTGAGCCCCTATCCTCGCTTCTAAATTCATTCAAACATACACTGCCTGTGGTGATAGAATATGAACCCGGGATCAATATGCTGTAACTTTTTAAAGAAGCCATCAGTGCTCTGGGTTCTCTTGAAGGTGGCTGGATGACAATGGTGTGTATAGTATAATTGGCTGTTCTGGGACACATCATAAGGTCCACCAGATGAGATAGCGTTAGCTGGGACTCAAAGCTGGGAACGCTCCCACCTCACTGTATGACTCACTCAGCTTCCATTCAGGACCGTACTGTGCTGTGTCAAAGGCTTTCACTGTCGGCTAAACAGTAGTAGATAAACCATTTTTTTTAAAAACTGCTCCCTCACAGCATCTGCATGAATCACAAATACAAGCACGGATGGCTCTTCAGAGGCGCGCCGTGTTTATCTGGTGCCTCGATATGTGGGGAACCATTTGTCACGTCGGCCTGCCAGTGTGTTAGCTGCCAATCCCAATGGGACTGTAGTACTCACAGAGCTGTGATGATTCAGTGTGTTCATCCCAGCTGCTGTGGATCGCGTGTCTGCGTGCCCAGTGACGATGTAGCCGTTAAGACCCCCATCTTTGGGAACCAAATGTGCCACTTCTGGCGTGAAATCAAACCCAGAGCCTTCTTCTCATCCCACCCAGCGTTCCCTGTGTCTGCATGAAGAAAAATAGATACTAATTGGAGTGGATTGCCCATTTTCCTTTGAAAGCATGAATTTTTAAATTCATTTTAAATTCAGTATCTCCCGGGCATGTCTCGTGTTTCCCAGCCGTTGATGAGCGTGACTCAGAGCCCAACCCTGACCCATTCATATTTGACAAGGAAAACACACTTGTCAAACAAGAAAGATATGTAAGATAATTGATTTACGTTTGCTTTGGCCCATTAGGTCATGTGTAACAGCCCTTGTATGCTTTTAATCGCCCAATTAGCTTGGAATACGAGAGAGAAAGAGAGATAAAGAGTGAGAGAGAGAGAGAGAGAGAGAGAGAGAGAGAGAGAGAGAGAGAGAGAGAGAGAGAGAGAGAGAGAGAGAGAGAGAGAGAGAGTAAACACTGTTCCAGACCCGTCGGTGTCCATTTGGTTCCTAACTCAATCAATTACATCCCCTGGAAGCCCCTCAAGGACTCCTGGGGGTCCTGGGACCCCACGTTGAGAACCAGAAACCATAAAATGAACATGTCATCCCAATGTTGCATCACATCTGAAATGGCTTTCTTTTTGTAGCTTTTTCCTTTTTTCTTATTTTTTTTAGGCAGTAAAATCGTGACGTGAGGTGAGACACGAAAGAGAGTCAGAAGTAGCAGGAAAAACTAAAATGACAGTCAACTGTTGCAGCCAACCTCCCCTCAGGAAAGCCAGCCATCATGCTGTCAGTCTGTATCGATCTCTGGAAGGAAGGGTGGGGGGGGCTGGGGCTGGATAGAGAAAGAGCGGACGGGGAAGGGGATTTCAGCACAAACAGCAGCAAGATCCCCCGGTGTTCATTGGACTCTCGGGGTCCCTCAGAACCCCGGGGATTTTGCTGTGTATTTGACAAAGAAAGAGCATGTGAAGGTAGAGCGGTGAGGATTCTCATTATTCCTCTCCATGGCATTTGAAATTAATAAAAGGCTCAGACTAACAACAAGACCACCTGAAGAGGAGGAGTGAACACAGTGAGAGTTAACTCTCAGAGTTAACACGCCTGTGATCAATGGAGCTCTTTCACTCTTTTTCCTCAGAGTCTCTCTCTCTCTCTCTCTCTCTCTCTCTCTCTCTCTCTCTCTCTCTCTCTCTCTCTCTCTCTCTCTCTCTCTCTCTCTCATTACTTCAAATCTGAATACACTATTTACTATGAGTCTGGACTGGTTGGCAGAGGCATTCAACCGTGATGTGGTATTTCTAATTAATGGATGCACGTGACATAATGGCTACATTACGTCCCATTTTCAAGCTGTTGTGTTGTGCAGAGTAGCCTAATTCACAAACATTTTGTTCGCATATTGCAGTTTAGTTCTTCCCGACGGAGTCTCCAGTAGACTCAAAGAGTAAAGAGCCTCCATTGAGTCAGTGGAGACTCCGCCGGTCATCAAATCATTAGACTGCCCCAACGCTCCTGATTTCGTGTATAGAGGGGCGGGTGTAAAGAGCCGGCGAGAGACTGCGGCTGATCCCATTGGTTCACCGATCTGTCCGTCAACCCCCGCCCCGTTAACACAACATTACGAGCGACGCCCACTGCACTCTGGTTGGTTGGGAAGTGAAACACTTCCTTATACCGAGTACACCGACGCGCTGGGCCAGGCTTTTATTTTTTAGCAACACTAAACAATAAAAGCCTGGAGATCGAGGCTATCAAATCATTGACTCGGGAATGCGACAAAAACAAAAAAATCTCCATGAATTCAAGGCTTCATGGGGTGTGTAATTCATAGAAAATAAGTAATTTTTGGGGTGTACTAGTCGTCCACTCCTTTAAGGGGTCTGCTAATGACGGCCTAGCCTCGATCTCCAGGCTTTTGTTGTTTAGTTTTGCAAAAAAATTAAAGCCTGGACCAACGCGTCGGTGTACCCGGTATGAGGAAGTGTTCATTTCCCCAACCAACCAGAGTGCAGTGGGCGTCGCTCGTAATGTTGTGTTGACGAGGCGGGGGTTGACGGACAGATTGGTGAACCAATGGGATCAGGCGCAATCTCTCTCCGGCTCTATACACGAAATCAGGAGCGTGGGGGCAGCCTAATGACGGCCTAGATCAGTGTTTCTCAATTTCCAGAACACTGCTAGTCTTCCACAGAGTGCTACAAGGATGACCAGCACAGAAGTTCCCACTGCGGATTTCCCAAGGGAAGTTTTGCATTGCATTTAAGATAATTATTATTAAGTGCTCTGTAGCAAACATAGGCTTATGGTATTCATAAACTCCACAAATCAACACAATTTTTTATATGACCTTTTAATCACATGCATTGTATTTAAGCTAAGAAAAAGCACTTGGCAGCTTCAAAATGCATGGCTGATATAATTACATCAATTACACCCATTGTGTAATTGTTGTGTCCCTGTGTATGTGGGAAAGCTTATGTTAACCACAGAGCTTATTTCATGCATACATTTAACCCATTAAAACGGGGAAAGCATCTGTGTAACCACTTTAACCATTATTTTATGCTTTGGCTATTAAAAAATAGCAGATATACAAGCTCATAGCGTGTCACTTTGTGCCGCGCCATGAGCTTGTAGATCTGCTATTTTGGAAAAATCTTGAAAATGTGTGCAAATCTTTGAATATATATATATTTTTTATAACTTTTTTTAACTCAAATATTTGCTTCTGGAGGTCCCTGGAACTAATTATTTTGAGATGGGGGTCTGCAGCCAAATACATATAATTGGGGTCCTTGACATGTTTGAGAACCACTGATATAGCAGCATACTGTATACGTTTTTCAGAAAACTTTGAATCGGCCTCAGGTGGCTTTAATGGGCTAAAACCCACTGTAAAATCGGGGTTTCTTCTGGGTTTTAGGACTACACACTCTACTCTGCCTGCAAGCTAACTTCATTCCTCTGATGTTTATCTTCTAAAGAAGTTCCTGATCAAACAGCTAGAATGGAAACCAGCGGCATTCTTTAGCCCCTCGGGACTGGCAATGGATCCATATTCCCACCAACAAAATGCTGTACAATTCAGCTGGCTCAGTAGCGCAGGGTGGCAGGTAGGGAGGCCGGCCGGTGACTCTAAAGCTGCTGGTTCAGTCCCCAGCATCGACAGGAGGGTGTAGCCCAGGGGCGTCACGGCCATTCACTGTGCGTACGACGCGACACCCTCACTCTCACAGATCCGTGATTTCATACCCCCCACTTTTTGAAAAAAAAAAATATATATATATTTTTTGATAATAAATCGGTAAAATCAGGCAAAAATAAGAATTAAATAACCTAACCCTAACCCTTAAACCAAAATAAAGTAACCAAAACACAAAAGAAAACTAACAAAATCCGCCCAAAAAACGCAACATTTTGAAAATACAGAATTTGTTTACATTTGACAGTTACAAATGTTTTTCACGCTTTTTCAAAAATAGCAGATCTCATAGCGCGGCACTCGGTGCCACGCTATGAGCTTGTATATCTGCTATTTTTGAATAGCCAAAGTGTAAAGTAAGGGGTATAGTCCACCGAAAGTCCATCCCCTGCACCTTCTGAGAGCCTGGCTGGTACTACAGTACGTGTGTATATGCCAAGCAACTCTGCCAGAGTGCATTTTGAGCAAGGCACCGACTGAACCCCAAAAACCTGTGCATGTCAACTACCGCGTTTCAACGACAATAAAGTAATATTTTTCATCCTAGCCTTAACATGTTACGCAATAAGGGAGTCGAGAATTCCTTTCATATTTTCAACCCAGTCTAGCAATGAATAGGCCTATGTAGTGTTTACCAACACAATGTATTGTATGTAGGCTACACATTAAATTACAGTTCAAGCACACTGCATTTAGAGGATGCATTTATCTCAAGCGGGAAAGCATTTTCATTTCAGTGGGAATTAGTCGTGCATTATTTTACATGTGTTTCAGAGGTAAAGTAATTTTTATGAGTGCCTTGATTTTGTTTTTGTCCGCCCCCCCCCCCCTCATCTCCATAAGAGAGGAAATCGTTTTCATGATTGTATCACCTTGCTTATTTGTTTTATCCTTGTGCAAACCTAAAACAAACTGCTATTTCACAAAGATACCTGACGGCGCTGAATATAAAGTACCATTATGCAATTTTACCGCTCACTGAGAGAGCCTTTATTATCCAGCGGTTTGCTTTGAAATATACTACAAGTACTACAAAGAGAGAGAGAGAGAGAGAGAGAGAGAGAGAGAGAGAGAGAGAGAGAGAGAGAGAGAGAGAGAGAGAGAGAGAGAGAGAGACTATGCCTAGTTGCCTACACATCCTCTCATTAGAGCAATGGTAACGTTGTCAATTGAATCCAGACATCACAGGGTATCTAATCCGTACACCTACACAGACACACACACACACACACACACACACGCGCACGCGCACACGCACACACGCACGCACGCACACACACACACACACACACACACACACACACACACACACACACACACACACACACACACACACACACACACACACACACACACACACACACACATTAAACATTAAACATTCAATTCCACTCAAATAGGATCAGAACATACATGCACACATACAGTAAACAGAGACACATGAACACCTCACCCTTACCCACCATAATAAAGGAGTGTTTGTTAACCCATTAAGACCTGAGGCCGATTCTACAAATGCCTTCTAAATCAGTAGTTCTCACACTTTTGATATACATATTTGGCCACGGACCCCCATCTGAAAATGTTTTGTTCCAGCCTGCCAGGGGACTCCCAGAAGAGAAGATTTTTCAAACACTTGATTTTCAAAAAAAAAAAATATATATATATATGTACAAGCTTGCAGCTGTGAGCTTGTACATCAGCTATGTTTGCTAAGTTTTCTGAAAAACTTTTATATTGCTTTATAGCTAAAATCAAAAATGACACAGATGCTTTCCCGGTTTTAAAGGGTCAAACATTCAACAGACACAACAATGCAATCACTCACTCAAATACGATCAGAAGAACATATACATGCACACATAAGACTTATGAGACACATGAACAACAGCCACACACCCCACCCTCACCCGTGATAATAAAAGCAGTGTTAAATTCACCCAGAGAGAGACAGTGGGGGTTCAGCCACACGGGACAGATAATGGGGCCAGGTGTTAATTAATGTGGAGTGCGATCCTCCCTCCCTCCCTGCACCCACCGACGCCCAGTGAATCCCAATCGAGTACCGGGGCCACAGGAACACAACCAGGGTTGCCATGTCTGCTTTATTATAAGCAGTGGTGGAAAAAGTAGTGAATTTATTTCTTAAGTAAAAGTATCAATTCTGCAATGTAGAAACAGAGTGTTCTTACAAGTAAAAGTCCGGTAATCAAAATTTACTTGAGTAAAAGTACAAATCTACTGTAGCCTACTCATTATGCAGAATGTCCCGTTCACAAGGGACGTTCTTGTGATTTTTTCAAATAGCCAAAGTTTAAATAGGGCTGAAGTGGTTGATATATGTTTTGTAATAATAATACAAATCTACAAAGTTACCACTAACTAAAGTTTTCAAATAATTGCAGTGGAGTAAAAAGTACAATATTTGCCTCTGAGATGTAGTGGAGTACAAGTAAAAGTAGGCCTACCTCAAATTTTGACTTAGTACAGTACTTGAGTACATGTACATAGTTACTTTCCACCACTGATTATAAGCGACCATGGGCTTGTTTTTCTGTAAAGTTGCTTGTAAATTATTGGTAGATGTGGGTTGCGTTTTTTTGGGCTGAGTGTAGTTGCTTATTTGTGGGCTTGTTTCCTAATGTTGTTTAAACCAGCTGTTCTTAAACATTTTCAAATCAAGGACCCCCAATTAATTAATTAATGTATTAGTCCACAGACCCACCCATCTGAAAATATATTGTACAAGATTTGTGTTGTTGAAATGTTTCAAAGAATATTCAAAATATGTACTACGTATATGTCTACGTGTCTACCTGTAGATCTGCTATTTTCAAAAAACGATGCATATAGGTTTAAAGAGCCCATGTGGCCCATAGTTGCTTCTTTTGGACTTGTTTTCATAAACCTGGGTGCTTATTTCTCTCGCAGAATCTGGCAACACTGAAACACAAGCAGCAGTTCTTTTTGGAACGCGGTGCAACTTCAAAAGGCCAGACTGGGGCCGAGCTTGCCAGGCCTCAAAGGGACTGCATGTGCTATGGTACCAAAGCTGCTTTGGTGCATTGTACCAGTGGGCGGTTATGGCCTGGTGTGTGGCAAAAGAACAGACACACACTCACACACAAACGCCAGCCGAGGGGAATGTTTGCCCTTTTTGTTTTGGTTTCGACGTCTTGGGGCAATCCCAAATTATGGTCAGCACTAAAAGAGGCCTCTGATGTCCCATTCGCTACGATCCCTTGGACTCCTGGTGGGTAGTTTCCTTTGTTACGGCCACATGTCATGTGGCTGTTTGCAAATGGTCGCCAATATCTTTTTTACCTGCATTCATGTTCCCAGTTATATGAAACATGGCTTTTGTATTTTGTATGATAAATTAAATTAAATTAAATTAAATTAAATTAAATTGTATGGTATGGTATGGTATGGTATGGTATGGCATACCATACCACGCATGGTATGGTATATGGTATATGGTATATGGTATATGGTATATGGTATATGCTATATGCTATATGCTATATGCTATATGCTATGGTATATGGTATATGGTATATGGTATATGGTATATTATTATGGTATATTATTATGGTACGGTATGGTATGGTAACATCCAACCTGGTCTTCTGCGCCTGGGCAGGTCAGGGTGCATAGATAGTGTATAGGCCAGCAGTGGGTGGGAAGTAGGTGAGGGTAATGTCCATTTTGTAACCAATACAAACTGGGATACAGTTAAGTATTTAGGTATGTACAGTAGTCAGTTAAATATTAATATAAATATAGGCACTGGTACATGTATACTATGAGCATAATAAGTAATATATGTATCAACCCATACAATCTATCACGAGTAATATATGTGCATATTAATAGTAGGGATATGTATGTATTTGTACAGAAAAACAGCAGTAACGTGTCAACAATTATGTACAATCGATCTACATTGAAAATAGGACTACTACTATACAGTAGTATATTATTGGTGGTAAAAAAAACCTTTGCAGCAGATAGTTTGAGCGAGCTTAAACAGGCCTCCTATTACGGTATTGTGTACATCCAGTAGTCCAAAAAAGAGCGGGTGAGCAGTCACTAAGCATTACCGTAATCCAATGACAGGGGAGAACGCCCGTGGGCCTTGTTATACAGCCTAACGGCCACCGGCAGGAGGGACCGCCCAAGACAGTCCCCCGTGTGAACACTGAGCCCCCCCCCCCCCCACACACAAAAAAAAACCAAACAGCTTCTGGTGCCCTTCTGTGCCGTTAGCTCTACGTTTGAGTGCGCTAGCAGGGGTTCGTCAGGATGGCTTCCTGCTTCCTCCTCATCCTCCCCTCCGCAACAGCCCCCAGATTGTGCCGTTTACTTGGCAAAGAAGAGGACACTGGCTACCGCCGACTGACACAACATCTGCAGCATCCTGTACGCACACTTTGTACGACCTGAGCCTCCTCAGGAGGAACAGCTTGCTCTGTCCCTTTCCATTGGAGGGCCTCAGGAGTTGTCGGTCTAGTTAGTGTGGTTGCCCTAACAGGGCAACCAGACTATAGTAATCCTCACACTTTATTATTATTAATGGAGATAAACAATAGTTTAGATAGTCTCTCCTCCCACAGTTTTTATTCCCCAATTTAGTGCCATATCTCAAAATGACCGTCTTGACCTGGAATCGTGCGCTTGTATTTTGCTAAGAGATTGGTTAAATAGTTTAATTGATATTGATTTATTAGTGCATTAAATTTCCCCATCCGCTTTAATGAAAAAGTGAAAAAACTCAAATTCAAGTATTTTTTTCTCTAAAACCGTAAGAGCTAGAGTTACCAGATTTGGAGAGGAGGTTCATAATTTAGTCCGAAATTATTGAAAAAATAATCACACCAATCGGCCACATGGTGGCGCTATAACAGCCCCCTTTACGTTTTGGCCTATAACTCTTGAATTTATTTTCCCCTGGATTCCTTGGGTCACGACGCATCTCCCCATATAGGCCACGCCCATTTGCGTCAGGATAGATTTTCCGCCATTTTGAATTTTCTTCAAAACACACTTTTAGCTCCTTTTCCCACAGATTTTGTCCAAATCTCACAAAAATCGGTACACATGATCTCTGGGCCCATACCATGCGATGAACATATCCAAACGGCATTTTGATAGTCCTTACCGTTCGTCCGTAAAAGGCTTCCAAAGTTAGTGGGAGGGGCCCGTTTTACCAAAAATGCTACAAATCACGAACGAAACGTCCGCTCAATCCCAAATTTGAATCAAATGTCAAGGGTGGTTTACTCAACGAATCCCCAAAATAATTTCCATTTTGACCCATAGGGGGCGCCACAAATGCACAAAACGTAACCGTTTGATGCAAAAACATGATTTTTGGGGGGTTCAATCCTCTCAAAATGAAACGCAAGTGATCTCAGGAGTGACGTGACAATGTAATTGCCACAGCCTCCGACGGTATTCCTCCCAGCGTATTCCTAGAGCCCGGCGGCCGCGACCCGCGACTCGCGTCGGCGCAACCACACTTTGCAATTGCCCTGAATTGCGACAATTCTAGTTAAGCTTGTTGTTCATGTTTACCCCCAGGGGGGGGGGTCTCTTATTCTTCTGAAAGTCCACCGCCAGCTCCTTGTCTTGTCTGTGTCGAGCTGAAGGTTGTTGGTTTCACTCTACTCCAGTGGTTTTCAACCCTTTTCATATCAGGGCCATTATTTATTCGGCATTTGAGCCACGGACCACCATTTGATGAGATTTAGCCTCTCAGATCCAGAACGTAGAATATTTTGTTATCGTTGGATTCGATTTAGTAAAACATTCCATGCTGTATTGATGTGGTACAATAGGAGCGATAACAGGCAAACGTTGATCAAAAGAACACTTCTTTAATCAATCAAGTAAATGCAGATGTTTAACAATAATTTAACTCGTGAGAGCGTAAAATGGGTCCATTTGGTTTCATTTTACGCTCTCAAGAGTTAAAGATCTATTAAGGGTCCATTTGGTTTCCAACTCTCCATCATTTAGCTGGGGACCACGTGGAACCCCCTCAAGGACCACTGGTGGTCCCCGGACCACTGGTTGAGAACCACTGCTCTACCGAATGAAGCTCTCCACCAAGGTTCTAGGCTCATCCACTTTGTCTTAGATGTGCCCTGATAGGCAGGAATCCAATTAGAACACAAGCAATATTGAGTTTAATGTTGCAAGCATATTTTCTAAATCAGTGGTTCTCAAAGTGGGGTCCCGAGGGGTCCCTGAGGGGGTTCCAGGGGGTCCCCAGAAAAATGTGTTAATATAGCATCAAAATCTGTTTAACCGCTTTAACCCTATACATCAGGCCATTTGAAAATAGCATATCTACAAGCTCACAATGTGTTGCATCACAACGCGTTGTGAGCTTGTAGATCTGCTATTTTCCTTTTTTTGAGGGGAAATGTTTGAATATTTAAAAAAACATTTTAACAACACAAATCTTGTATGGGGTCCCTGGCACAAAATATTTTCAAATGAGGTGGGGTCTGCAGCCACATACATATTCATTTGGTGGTCCTTGACATGAACAAATTGGAGAAAACCACTGTCCTAAATAAATCCATATACAGCATGATAAACTACACGTCATTATATTTCACTGAATGATTTACAGGGCGTTGCACTCCCAGGTGTGGCTGGACACCGGCAGTATAGACTACTGAGTGAGTGTCCCTTTGTGTAGCCTATAGTTCAGGCTGCGCGTAAAATGGACAAATTGTTCATGATCATCGTCTGTCAGTGTGCAAAGCATCTCTTAGCAGGCAGCGACATCAGTCTTTTGTTTCAAGTCTTTTGTCTCAATTGTTTTAAAACTTCCGACCTATCTTGCAAACAAAGTCCCACACGTGGTATTGAGCTACCGCTATTGGCACATATTATGTCAGGTGGCTGACTTCCACACATCTCCAAGGCGGTACAGTATATATGAGTCTAAAATGAGGCTCCCCTGCGGTCTGTACTGTAGTTCCCTCTGTAGATGTACCATTTGCTTATAATGGATACCTTCTCCATGGCCCGTGTCATTTGCTCATATCCCAACATCTTAACAACTCATCAATCATTTTGATCAACGTTACATGTCTTGTCTGTTTAAATAAGCGTCTTCTCTTCCAAGCACTCCTTCTCCCTCCCTCTGCACCCGTATGATTATCCCATTAAGACCGGGAACGCATCTGTGTGCCATTTTTTTTATTTCTTTGGCTATTAAAAAATAGTGGATCTACAAGCTCATAGCGCGGCACCGAGTGCCGTGCAACGAGCTTGTAGATCCGCTATTTTTTGAAAAATCTTGAAAATGTGTGCAAATCTTTGAATATACATGTTTTGCAAAGCGAACATTTTTAACTCAAATCTTTGCTTCTGGGGATTCTGCAAATGACTTCTAGAACAGTTTTTGTTTTTTTTGCTATAAATAGTGGTTTTCAAAATATTTCATGTCAAGGACCCCCAAAATGATATGTATTTGTCCGCGGACCTCCCCATCTCAAAATATTTTGTAGGGACTCCCCAGAAGCAAAGATTTGAGTTAAAATGTATATAATGTATATATATTCAAAGATTTGCGCACATTTACATTTTTTTTTTGCGTGCCGCGCTATGAGCTTGTAGATCTGCTATTTTTGAATAGCCAAATAAATCTTAAAATGACACAGATAGGTTCCCGGTCTTAATGGGTTATTGAGCTTACCGTACCATGGCATGCTGTCAGATTGCTGACTTCCCACAAATCTCTCAGCCATGATATGATATGACGGGGGTGTCGCGGGTTAGACGTCGCTCCCGCCGGTGTCCTTCATCCCCCGTGAAGGTCAGTAAAGAAATGTAAAAAACCCCATGGCTCTGCTATGGGAGCCACCTCTGGCCCTGACCACAGGTCATTAAAGCTGTATTGAGCTTCTGCCAGAGCTCTGACTCTCCCAATATCTCACCACGGTAGCTCATCTCAGCAGCCCCCCTTCCGTCGGGGCTTATAGTCGTCCCCCGAAAGGATCAACGCGGCCCACAGTCTCTTTCGCTATCCGGTACGAATTCCTTTAAAAAAAATAAGAATAAAAAGCTGGATCCATCAAAAAAGTAGAGACTCCAGCATATTGTGGCTGTTGGACAGAAACCTTTTTAGCTCCATATTTCAACTTTTTATGTTTTTTCGTAAAGTCATGCCCTAATTCTTCGTACGAGAGTGTTGTGCAAAAGTATACAGAACCCGAGTTTTATGACTATTTAAAGGTATGGTAAGTGATTTACTTTAGTTAAAATAAGTGTTAAATAGCTTCTGATAGTACTCATCGCTATAGAATGTTTGTTCAGTAAAAGGAGTCTCCCATGTCTCTCCAGCTCTTTATTAAACAGAAAATGCATTTTCAGTACTCTCTCCTGATTGGCTTACATTTGGTCACCTACCTGAAAATGTACTATATTCTGTTTACTAAAGAGCTGGAGAGACCCCTGTGACCAAACAAATGCTCTGTAGCAATGATTACTATCAGAATATACCTTAACCTTTTTAACAAAAAATATCACTTACCCTACCTTTAACCAATGATTCGGACAATATGAGCATAAAGGGGAATGACCCTCATTTATTTCAGTGTACCACTTGAATCTCAAGGTTGAGCCATTTTACTTTTGGGAGGAGCGTCTTGATTTTGGCAAGTGGTCTCTCATCCTGGCACTGATATATTGGCTCCATTCCTCCAGGGATCAATCTCTGCCTTAAGTTGTGACATCACATTCATGCACACTTCCCCTGTTTGAGATCATTCCTCTGACAGGTGCTCCAGTTTTGTGTGGCTTATGTATTGTACGTAATAATTTTGCAGGGCTCGGCCTAATTTCTTGCCCTGTGTTCATCCGGCGTAAGTAATTAAGTATTAATTCCCAGCAAATCGTGGTTGATTTGACAATACAATATTGAATCTTTAGAAATGTTCTGCATATTGTTTTGCTTGGTGTAAATTGATTCTACAAAAGATTTTTACAACAGATGGTAGTTCGTTAGACATCTGGTTGTATTAATTTGCATTCACTAAAGTCCAAAGTCATCACACTATGACTATAAGGCAACTTGGTAACTCGAAACTATGAAGTATACTGTATGTCCCCACAGCATTATCCTTCAGAGTGGCTTTATGGCAATGCTATTTATTTATTTTTATTTTTATTTTATTGTTTTGCGATTTCACTGAGCTGTATTTCCCAGTAGATAGAATGAAGTATTCTCCGGATTATCACTGTGATATATACATTTTTATTAAGTGCCTTAAAGGCGAATGAGTTTTATTACAATGCGCAGTTGATAGTTTTATGGGTATGAGAAATTGCGATGCCAAATAAATGAATCCCCTTCAGAAATTACATTTCTCAGTGTCGGAGGAAGGGAGCATGAATGGATATGCTGTCAGAACCTTCCCTAAAACATCAGGGACAACGCTCCACACGGACTCTTCTCCCTTCTGGCTCCCAAACTATGGAACAAACTCCCCATTGCAGTTAGAACTGCAGACTCACCCCCAATCTTCCGCCGTAATCTGAAGACTCACCTCTTCAGACTCCACCGTAGCCCGTAGCACTTGACGTATTATAGCACTTGCCCTAGCCTTGATGACCATGCAGGCTTATGCAAAGGCTAAAATGTCATTTAGATAGCATGTTATGTAGACAAATGCCAGGTTCATTTGTAGACCTGGCATCCTATAGTGTGTATAGTTTCAATGTACAGACTATAGATTTTTCGATATTATACTGTTTAGACTGATTATAGATTCTTGGTTTACCATCCTAAATGACTATTTATATGCATTTGATGTATTACCTCGTGTTTACCTTGCTTACTGTAAATCGCTCTGGATTAAGAGCGTCTGCTAAATGCCTAAATTATAAAGTGTAATATGTAGATCATGGGTGGGCAACTTTGATGATCGAGAGAGCCACTATTATTTCCACACTCAATGTCACACAAAAATAGCTAAAATAGCAGATCTTCAAGCTCAAAACGCGTCGCAGTGCGACACGTTTTGAGTTTGTAGATCTGCTACTTTAGCTATTTTTTAATTGGAATCCAGAATGTTTGTTTGCTATTTTTGAATTGGAATCCTGAAAAGTAACATTTGTATCTCATTTCAAATGCATTTAGTTATACTTATGTTAACTTGAACTTAAATACAAATACATTGGACATAAAAAAGACAATAGAATTGTAATACTAGTCATTAAGCTACTAATATAGACTGAAGTAATTAAAGCGGGTCATGGTTGCATGTTTGGAATTGTAACAGCTGAAATTAATAATATATCAGTAATCCGATATTAACCTGCGTGCTGCATTAAGTGAAGGTGGGGGCCGCATGTGGCCCCCCGGGCCGCCAGTTGCCCATGTATGATGTAGACCGTGAGGGAGAGCAGAGTGAAATGTGCCTTTAAGACGGACATTTTTATAGAGATGAAGTGAGAGAATGTGAATGGACATACGGAGGTGTGATGCAGGCGGCCGGCTTGCAGAGGCAGTGGGTATATAGGGAGGTGTTGCGTGGGGGGGTCAGGAGGTGTAGGACCCGGACCAGACCATGGTCTGATTAAACCAGCAACACCTCTGGCCCAGAGAGAGAGCCTTTTCCCTCACACTCCAACGGGGGGCTCTGAGCAGCTTGAGAAATTACTCAGGACTCACTGCGGGTATCACTATATCCACGTTTGGCATTGTTCCAGTGATCCAGGAAAGAAAATAATCTCCATAGAAAATAAAAAAGAGGGTATAAAGCAAATTGTGTACTAAAAGAGTCATTTTCTCATTAGTCTAAAAGGGGTGGTGGTAGATGGAAAATGTCATTGAAAGCGTCACACATTTGATTCTGTGTCCAAAAATATTTGAAAACCGCAAAAAAGGGTATGTATTAAATATAGTATAATTAAATATTTAAAAAAATGTTTTGATGCAGAATCAAATGTTGTATGGTCATGATTCACCAGGAACCTGGATGCCTTGATTTCAGGCTTAAAATAATTTATATAAATATTTCCGGAAATCTCTATGGGAAAAATTAAAGGCCTTTTGATATGTGGCACCACAAAATGGCCGCCACTGCTATGCCTTATAGATCAGGGTAGTTTTGTACCTTGTTGATGACTTACTCCTCATCCCTGTGTTTGCCATTTAAAATGGCTGACATCATCATCAGCTATAGCAGGTGCAAAAGAAAACGGACTACTGTAACTTTCACAGACAAACCGTATTATTTTACAGTCTATTTAATTAGAACACAGACTTGTGTTTCTCAAATGAAGAATTCAGAATGGTCAAAGCACACAATGTACGGTAGGTTTTAACTCATCGATGCCGGGATGTGTTTTGGTGGTCCGTGCTCTGAAATACGTGTTTGACATAGAAAGCGATGGGGTGGGCGTTTCTTGACGTGAGAGTCTGACTCTTTCTGTCAGTCCCTTAAGAATATTTCTCTTTTTAAATGAGGTTTGTGGTAAAATTACCCCATAAATGCGCCATAATGACTCCCCAAAATGGCTAGTACAAAGCCACCTCACACCTACACTCCACTCGGCTCTGTTTGAAGAAACCTGAGGTGACATCTCTAAGTGACTGAGAGCAGGCTATTATCTCAAGGCCTGGGGGACTTGGGGAGCTCTCACAATTTTCCCAAATCTCACATAAGGAGGGAGCGCGTTGATTCTGTTGAATGGAAAATGAGAGTTTCAGAGAGGCTGTCGCCTCGTTATAATTGCGCACGCCTTCTCAGCTGAGAGGGAGGGTTACCACGCAGGAGATGGAGAGAGAGACAGAGAGAGAGAGAGAGAGATGGAGAGAGAGATGGAAAAAAGGGAGGAGCAGATAAGAGGTGGTGAGAGAGAGAGAGAGAGAGAGAGAGAGAGAGGGGGGTGTTGATGATTTATGTAACAGATTAATCAAAGATGACACTGGCTTCAGATGCCTACATGCCACCTCTACATCAGGAGTGTGCACCGCCATGAATTCCAATCTGGGACAAAAGTCCCTGCATCCACCTGCTGGAATCATCAGCTTTCAACAGACTGCACACACTAACCAGCTATTAAGAGTAACACTTAAAATATTTATTGATGGATGGGTCGATGGATGGATGGATGGATTTGAGCTACGCATTATTAAACGCATTATTTTACACTTTGGCTATTCAAAAATAGCAGAAATACAAGCTCGTAGCGCGGCACTGAGTGCCGCGCTACGAGCTTGTAGATTTGCTATTTTTGAAAAATCGATAAATGTGTGCAAATCTTTGAATATACATATTTTTTAAAGCGAACATTTGTAACTCAAATCTTTGCTTCTGGGGGTCCCTTGTCCCTGGAACTATTTTTTTTGAGATGGGGGTCTGCGGCTAAATACATACAGATAGATAGATACAGTAGATAGACAGATAGACAGATAGACAGATAGACAGACAGACAGACAGACAGACAGACAACGCTCATAGCTGTTTTGTAGCTTATAATGGAGCACGTGTGAGCTGAATCAAAGCTAATTTATTCATAAGACATTTTTAAATAAATGTGTTTGTCACAAAGTGCCACCGGTGTCACAAAAAGTCAGCTTTACAGAGCCACAAAACTTGCATACTGTACGTTCTGATACAGAAGAAAAAGCCTGATAATATACTGTATCACACACGTTTTGACTTTCCCATTAGAAAAATGTCAATCTGGTATACCTACATCCAGCATGTCATTATAGGTGAATGTTTTTTTAATAAGAAATACTAATACAAAAATATATATTTTATATTATATATATCTTTTTTTTAATGTAAACAATAATAATTAAAAGGGTAAAATGAAATGTTTTGCTGTTGTTTTTTTTACAGCAAAGTTCACAGTGTCGTCACGATGTAATGCGATGTAGTGCGTTGCAAGCCTGCAGATCGGCTGGTTTCTCTATTCACCACACGTGTATCGAAGTATATCGTTGCTGTCGGGCACAAGCCTCAATATTTCAACTGTTTTGTTTTGTTTTTATTTTGATGATTTCATCATCATACTACAGTGTCGCACAAAAGTAGTGAAAATTGCCGATCTATAAACTTACAATGAGTCGTAAAGCGACACGTTGTGAGCTTGCAGATCAGCTATTTTCACTATAATTTTAGTTTTTATATAATAATAAAAAAGGGAACGTTTGGACATAGAAGGTTTCCACCTGATAGCAACAATATAGAGTTAAAGTGGTTAATGGCACAGGCTAAACGTTTGAGCGGAGCAAGGCCAAAAGGGCAGACATGGTGGAAGTCAGTCCAACGTGATTGGAGCCAAGTCCAGGAATCTGTCTGCCACACTGATTGGTTGGATTGCCTACCGCCTATATATCAACGCAGCCTGTCATTGGCCCCTGGATTTATCTCTCAGGCCACATCCTGTGTCAAAAGGCACATCGTTTGGAGGCTACGCCTGTCAGTCTCAAAGGCCATGTGTCACTCACTCTAACATCTGTTTATATCAAAACCAGGTGTGCGTGTGCGTGTGCGTGTGCGTGTGTGTGTGTGGTGTGTGTGTGTGTGTGTGTGTGTGTGTGTGTGTGTGTGTGTGTGTGTGTGTGTGTGTGTGTGCGTGCGTGCGTGCGTGCGTGCGTGCGTGCGTGCGTGCGTGCGTGCGTGCGTGCGTGCGTGCGTGCGTGCGTGCGTGCGTGCGTGCGTGCGTGCGTGCGTGCGTGCGACTGTGCAACTGTGCATGTGCGTTGTGTGTGTGCGTGTGTGCGTGTCAGCAAGAGTGAATACCTTGCTGGTGCCAAGCACTCGAGTGTTGTGTTGATTTTCCAAACAGCTCATTGCACAAATCAGAGGTTGAATAGATGTGTTCTGCATTGTGTTGTTTAGTCAATCACGGTTCATTGATTGATCTCGAGATGAAATCCCTTTGAAAATCCTCAAACGCTGCCATGAAATTGCATCTAAATAGCCATCAAGCCCTCGTAGAAATTGGTGCAGAAGTGTTTTTGATGATATTCACAGTTTGATGTCTGTCTGTCTGTCTGTCTGTCTGTCTGTTTCTGCACAATAAAATCGTTAGTGTTACTGTTTCTTGCATCTCTATCTCTTCTACTGTTCTCTCCCTCTCTTTCATTCGCCCTCCCCCTCCCCTACTTCTCAAGCCTATACTCAGTGGTGGAAAAAGTATTCAAATTCTATACTTAAGTAAAAGTACCAATACTGCAATATATAAATACTCTGTTACAAGTAAAAGTCCAGAATTCAAAATTTACTTGAGTAAAAGTACAAAAGTAATGGCCTCAAACTGTACTTAAAGTACCAAAAGTAAAAGTACAAAAATATTTGAAAATAGCAGATCTACAAGCTCACAACGCGTCGCGATGCGACGCGTTGTGAGCTTGTAGATCTGCTATTTTCAAATAGCCTAGGTATAAAATAGGGCTAAAGTGGTTAATGTATGTTATAATATATAATATCGTTGTTGTCCGGCAGGAACCAGCTAACTCAATTTTTCTGCTTTTGCATTTTTTTTTCCATAAATCAGTGCTATTGAACACCCTTTACGTCTGTGTGTTGGTAAAACAAATATTGAACCAATGAAAAGTATAAAAAAGTGCTTCTGACAAAACCATCTAACTTGGATCCTCAAACTTTCTGCTAAACCAGCTAACTCCAGGAAAGGGGGGGTGGAATTAGCTGGTTTTGCTGACTCCAGGCTCCACCCCCTTTTGACCTCCAACCTCATTGTGAGCTTGGAGGTCCATTCAGCTGTTCTTATCAATGATGAACAAAACCGCCCAACTCAATTATTATTATTATTTTATTTTTTTTCCTGAAAAATGAAAACTTTGGAGTTAGCTGGTTCCTGCCGGACAGCAGAGATATAATATATGCTCCGTCGTGCACTGAGAATGGAACAGTAGACCTATGAAGCTCGCATGAGCTGATTCTCGCCACACGTAGAAGTTTATACGAAATGGAGGCTTTAGGACTCTCCTCCTCCTCTGCATCCTCTGCTCTCCTCACACTGACTGTGACACCCTGGTATTGGATTGACCCGGCGGGGCCGCGGAGATCAGGACATCATTAGCTGCCGAGAGGCACCAACCTTGCCGCTCAGGTCCCCCCTGTATGCGCTAAGCAACTGGCCCTGGATGGAATCAGATAGCACTGATAGGAAACATCTGGGCTCAATTACAGCTAAGGCTATAGTGGTGGCAGTAGAGATGTCGAGCGAGCCATTAGAGCCCTGTCTGTCCCCTCCTTGGCCCCCCTGCCCTCCCCCCTCTGTGTGTGTGGCCATTCTTCAATGCACTTTTGTTTGTAATGCATTACTATGGACCAGAGAGAGGTTACCCCAGCAGCAGCGGTGATGGCTAACGGGGTGCTTTTTATTTCATGGCTTTTAAAATTGGGTGGTGTTTGTATACACAAAACATTAAGCATCAATACAGAGCATTAAGATTTTTGTTTTGGCATCAAGCAAGTGTGCAGGTGTTATTCCTTCCATTGGTGCTGTCTATAATAGCCTTGCACCTAAAGAGAATGTGATGTGCATGGAATCACTGTCCTTCAAAGTGTAATTCTTCAATGTGTAATTCTTTAAAAAATTAGCAAAACATTTAAAATATAATAATATTGTACATCACTTCAGGAATATATTCTGATGGATATATTTGTTTATTTTCCAAATATTCAGGGAGCTTTTTCTCTTTTCTCTCTTTTATTTGTTTACACAATTAAATATGTTTTTGTCAGTAGTACACATGCATTACCAACCCTTAGCCCATAATAGCCTAATGTTAAGGATTTAATGTGATTATGGGTACACTTTGGTACAAATGTTAAAACCACAGTCACAGTGCACTCCAGGTAAAATATTCTTATATTCATATCGCACAGCGCTGACTCAAGGTCACGTTATAACCATGAGCTATTGGCATTGGTGTAATGTGGTTGTATAGACCACCGTGTCCTCGAGCGCATTGCTAACAGGTCTGCATTTCTATAGCAATGTGCTTCACATTCCCCCATTAAAAACACGGACGCAGGCAGGAGGCAAACATTCAAGGCACCAGCCTGCTCACCAGGAGCAGTTAAGTGTCAGTGTCGTTGCTCAAGGACACCAAGCCTGGAGGAACCATGCAGGGAATCGAACCCGGGAACATTCTGGCTCCTATAGACTCTAGAGTGCCGCGCTACGAGCTTGTAGATCTGCTATTTTTGATAAATCTTGAACATTTGTGCAAATCTTTGAATATATATATTTTTAAAGTGAACATTTGTAACTCAAATCTTTGCTTCTGGAGGTACCTAGAACAAAGCATTTTACAAATGTTCGCTTTAAAAATATATATATTCAAAGATTTGTACACATTTTCATGATATTTCAAAAATATCAGATACGAGCTCATACGCTACGAGCTTGTAGATCTGCTATTTTTGAAATGTTGTGAAAATCTAAAATGACACAGATTGGGTTAAGACAATGATGTCTTAACCCATTTTTTGTTTCGTTTCAAAAAATAATGTTAGACTTGTAAGTTGTGAAACTTACAAGTCTAACATTATTATTTGAAACGAAACATTCCTTTCCCAAACTTTTCAGGCCGCGAACCCCCCAAAAGAATCATTTTTGAACTGACAAGCACTTGGAATTGTAGAAGTCGAGGCATTACATTTAGTTTGATGAACTACAAGCTCACAACGCCTCGCCCCCCCCCCCCATTTTGGGAACCACTGTTCTAATGCATCCTGGACCTCAGTTGTAAGTGTGATTAAAACATTGATTCAGACCATTTGGAATAAAAAAAAATTCACATGCAGGCTGGTCATCATTCTTAGTTTTTTGGTCATCGAACATTTAATTGAAGGAATTCTTTCTCGCCCGGTAACAAGCTGGTTAAGGTTACATTGTTCCTGACAGCTGTCGGCCGTTGCTAGGTTACAGGTATAAGCGATTGATAAGGTAGTCATACTTTTATAAGAGACACGGTTTAAGTACTCTTATCACTCATTGGAATGCCTCTCAGGGAATCACAATGTGAGATCTAACTTATAATTGATTATATTTTCTGTTGTATAACAGGGATTTAGTACAGTGGTTCGTAAACGTTTTCATGCCAAGGACCCCCAAATTGATTTGTATTTGGCCGTGGACCCCCCAACTGAAATTGTTTTTTTTGCTAGGGACCCCCAGAAGCTAAAATTTGAGTTAAAAATGTTTGCTTTAAAAATATATATATATATATTCAAAGATATGCACACATTTTCAAGATTTTTCAAAAAAATTGCAGATCTACAAACTTAGGCCCTCCCCATTTCAAAAGTGTTGCATGCGGCCCACCCGTCTGACCACTTAACACGCCAGGCATTTTGGCTGCAATGTTAAGAGGTCAGATGGGTGGGAGGCATGCATTTTCATAGCATGTTATTTCACTTAAGTACTAGTACCAGGTAAGTACTACTACTAATATACTTTAAGTTGCTAATTAACACAATTGCAAATTTATATTTCAAGGTTTTAAAGAGAACATACCATGAAGGTTTTTTTTTGTTTTATGTTTTTGATACTAATGTGCTAAAGTCGTTTTACCAATTATTTGGGGCCCACTTGCAATATCCTCACGGCCCACCAGTGGGCCCCGGCCTACAGGTTGAGAACCATGATTTTATCCATTAGATTAGTGGATTCCTCAATCTCACAGAGGCAAATACTGTAGCTTAATTCTTCCCCCCGCCCCATTTCATTCTACTCATTGTTCGTTTGATTAGATTTTGGTAAAAGCTAATATACAAGATAGCCCTACAAGTGAAATCACAATATAACTTAAACCCAGGATAACACATTAAAGCGTAATGAAACACTCGTTTCCAATGTGGTCCGTTTCTCCATTTCCTTTCTAGTCGTCCTCCATTTCCTTCTTCCATTGCCACGATCATCACACACTGTAGGTGGAGGATCAAACTCAGACAGCTTATTGTTTTTCAATAGCCGCCCCGCGGCACATAGAGCTCAGGACTCTCCTGGTCTTAAATAACCATGGAGGATTTATTGATCTTCATAAGGCAGTGCTTTGTTGTTAAATAACCACCGCGGGAATCGAATGGAAGGTCCTGACCTTTTCCTATAAGTCAGTGTTTATCTGGACTGTATTAACCCATTAAGACCGGGAACGCGTCTGTGTCATTTTAAGATGTCTTTTGGCTATTCAAAAATAGCAGATCTACAAGCTCATAGCGCGGCACAGAGTGCCGTAGATCTGCTATTTTTGAAAAATCGTGATAAATAAGTGCAAATATTTGAATATATATTTAAAGGGGAACATTTTTAACTCTATTCTCCGCTTCTGGGGGGTCCCTGGAACAACATATTTTGAGATGGGGGGTCCGCGGCGAAATACATCATTTTGGGGGTCCTTGACATGAAAAAGTTTGAGAACCACTGATATAGAAACATAAGTTTTTCAGAAAACTGTTAGGATTTAGAAGACATTTGTAGAATCCCCCCAGAAGCAAAGATTTGA
>NC_137611.1:14640999-14694021 GCF_963280865.1 Gymnoscopelus braueri
AGAGTAGCCTAATTCACAAACATTTTGTTCGCATATTGCAGTTTAGTTCTTCCCGGCGGAGTCTCCAGTAGACTCAAAGAGTAAAGAGCCTCCATTGAGTCAGTGGAGACTCCGCCGGTCATCAAATCATTGACTCGGGAATGCGACAAAAACAAAAAAATCTCCATGAATTCAAGGCTTCATGGGGTGTGTAATTCATAGAAAATAAGTAATTTTTGGGGTGTACTAGTCGTCCACTCCTTTAAGGGGTCTGCTAATGACGGCCTAGATCAGTGTTTCTCAATTTCCAGAACACTGCTAGTCTTCCACAGAGTGCTACAAGGATGACCAGCACAGAAGTTCCCACTGCGGATTTCCCAAGGGAAGTTTTGCATTGCATTTAAGATAATTATTATTAAGTGCTCTGTAGCAAACATAGGCTTATGGTATTCATAAACTCCACAAATCAACACCCTTTTTATATGACTTTTTAATCACATGCATTGTATTTAAGCTAAAAAAAAGCACTTGGCAGCTTCAAAATGCATGGCTGATATAATTACATCAATTACACGCATTGTGTAATTGTTGTGTCCCTGTGTTTGTGGGAAAGCTTATGTTAACCACAGAGCTTATTTCATGCATACTTTTAACCCATTAAAACGGGGAAAGCATCTGTGTAACCACTTTAACCATTATTTTATGCTTTGGCTATTCAAAAATAGCAGATATACAAGCTCATAGCGTGTCACTTTGTGCCGCGCTATGAGCTTGTAGATTTGCTATTTTGGAAAAATCTTGAAAATCTTTAACTCAAATATTTGCTTCTGGAGGTCCCTGGAACTAATTATTTTGAGATGGGGGTCTGCAGCCAAATACATATAATTTTGGAGGTCCTTGACATGTTTGAGAACCACTGATATAGCAGCATATACGTTTTTCAGAAAACTTTGAATCGGCCTCAGGTGGCTTTAATGGGCTAAAACCCACTGTAAAATCGGGGTTTCTTCTGGGTTTTAGGACTACACACTCTACTCTGCCTGCAAGCTAACTTCATTCCTCTGATGTTTATCTTCTAAAGAAGTTCCTGATCAAACAGCTAGAATGGAAACCAGCGGCATTCTTTAGCCCCTCGGGACTGGCAATAGATCCATATTCCCACCAACAAAACGCTGTACAATTCAGCTGGCTCAGTAGCGCAGGGTGGCAGGTAGGGAGGCCCAGGGGCGTCACGGCCATTCACTGTGCGTACGACGCAACACCCTCACTCTCACAGATCCGTGATTTCATACCCCCCACTTAAAAAAAAAAAAAAGAATTAAATAACCTAACCCTAAAACCGAAATAAAGTAACCAAAACACGAAAAATACTAACAAAATCCGCCCAAAAAACGCAACATTTTGAAAACACAATTTTGTTTTACATTTGACAGTTACAAATGTTTTTCACGATTTAGAAAAAAAATAGCAGATCTACAAGCTCAAAGCGCGGCACTCGGTGGCGCGCTATGAGCTTGTATATCTGCTATTTTTGAATAGCTAAAGTGTAAAATAAGGGGTATAGTCCACCGAAAGTCCATCCCCCCCACCTTCTGAGCGCCTGTGACGTCCCTGGCGGAGGCCGGCCGGTGACTCTAAAGTTGCTGGTTCAGTCCCCAGCATCGACAGGAGGGTGTAGCCTACTATGAATCGAGGGTGCATGGCTGGTACTACTGTACGTGTGTATATGCCAAGCAACTCTGCCAGAGTGCATTTTGAGCAAGGCACCGACTGAACCCCAAAAACCTGTGCATGTCAACTACCGCGTTTTAACGACAATAAAGTAATATTTTTCATCCTAGCCTTAACATGTTACGCAATAAGGGAGTCGAGAATTCCTTTCATATTTTCATCCCAGTCTAGCAGTGAATAGGCCTATGTAGTGTTTACCAACACAATGTATTGTATGTAGGCTACACATTAAATTACAGTTCAAGCACACTGCATTTAGAGGATGCATTTATCTCAAGCGGGAAAGCATTTTCATTTCAGTGGGAATTAGTCGTGCATTATTTTACATGTGTTTCAGAGGTAAAGTAATTTTTATGAGTGCCTTGATTTTGTTTTTGTCCACCCCCTCATCTCCATAAGAGAGGAAATCGTTTTCATGATTGTATCACCTTGTTTATTTGTTTTATCCTTGTGCAAACCTCAAACAAACTGCTATTTCACAAAGATACCTGACGGTGCTGAATATAAAGTACCATTATGCAATTTTACCGCTCACTGAGAGAGCCTTTATTATCCAGCGGTTTGCTTTGAAATATACTACAAGTACTACAAAGAGAGAGAGAGAGAGAGAGAGAGAGAGAAGAGAGAGAGAGAGAGAGAGAGAGAGAGAGAGAAAGAGAGACTATGCCTACACATCCTCTCATTAGAGCAATGGTAAAGTTGTCAATTGAATCCAGACATCACAGGGTATCTAATCCGTACACCTACACTGACACACACGCACACGCACACACACACACACACACACACACACACACACACACACACACACACACACACACACACACACACACACACACACATTCAATTCCACTCGAATAGCATCAGAACATACATGCACACACACACACACAGTAAACAGAGACACATGAACACCTCACCCTTACCCACCATAATAAAGGAGTGTTAACCCATTAAGACCTGAGGCCGATTCTACAAAGGCCTTCTAAATCAGTAGTTCTCACACTTTTGATATACATATTTGGCCACGGACTCCCATCTGAAAATGTTTTGTTCCAGCCTGCCAGGGGACCCCCAGAAGAGAAGATTTTTCAAACACTTGATTTTCTCAAAAAAAAAAATATATATATATAGATGTACAAGCTTGCAGCTGTGAGCTTGTATATCAGCTATGTTTGCTAAGTTTTCTGAAAAACTTGTATATTGCTTTATAGCTAAAATAAAAAATGACACAGATGCTTTCCCGGTTTTAAAGGGTCAAACATTCAACAGACACAACAATGCAATCACTCACTCAAATACGATCAGAAGAACATATACATGCACACATAAGACTTATGAGACACATGAACAACAGCCACACACCCCACCCTCACCCGTGATAATAAAAGCAGTGTTAAATTCACCCAGAGAGAGACAGTGGGGGTTCAGCCACACGGGACAGATAATGGGGCCAGGTGTTAATTAATGTGGAGTGCGATCCTCCCTCCCTGCGCCCACCGACGCCCAGTGAATCCCAATCAAGTACCGGGGCCACAGGAACACAACCAGGGTTGCCATGTCTGCTTTGTTATAAGCAGTGGTGGAAAAAGTACTCAATTTCTTTCTTAAGTAAAAGTATCAATACTGCAATGTAGTAAACACTCTGTTACAAGTAAAAGTCCGGTAATTTTACTAGAACCTTGGTGGAGTAAAAAAAAAAAAAACTTGAGTAAAAGTACAAAAGTATTGGCATCAAAATAATACTTAAAGTACCAAAAGTAAAAGTAGCCTACTCGTTATGCAGAATGTCCCTTTCACAAGGGACATTCTGCAGAGCTAGCAGAGCTTGTAGATCGGCTATTTTCAAATAGCCAAAGTTTAAATAGGGCTGAAGTGGTTACTATATGTTTTGTAATAATAAAAAGTACAAAGTAACTACTAACTAAAGTTTTCAAATAATTGTAGTGGAGTAAAAAGTACAATTTTTTGCAGCTGAGATGTAGTGGAGTAGAAGTAAAAGTATTGAAAATTGGAAATACTCCAGTAAAGTAAAAGTACCTCAAAATTTTACTTAAGTACAGTACTTGAGTGCATGTACTTAGTTACTTTCCACCACTGATTCTAAGCGACCTTGGGCTTGTTTTTCTGTAAAGTTGCTTGTAAATTATTGGTAGTTGCGGGTTGCGTTTCTTTTTGGGCTGAGTGTAGTTGCTTATTTGTGGGCTTGTAATGTTGTCTAAACCAGTTATTCTTAAACATTTTCAAATCAAGGACCCCCCAATTAATTAATTACTGTATTTTTCCACAGACTCAGCCATCTGAAAATATATTGTGATGGTGTCAAGATTTATGTTGTTAAAATGTTTCAAAAAATATTGAAAATGTTTTCCTTTTTTCAATATGTTTTTTGAAAATAGCAGATCTACAAGCTCACAACGCGTCGTGATGCCACGCGTTGTGAGCTTGTAGATCTGCTATTTTCAAATATCCGATGCATATAGGTTTAAAGTGCCCATGTGGCCCATAGTTGCTTCTTTTGGGCTTGTTTTCATAGACCTGGGTGCTTATTTCTCTCGCAGAATCTGGCAACGCTGAAACACAAGCAGCAGTTCTTTTTGGAACGCGGTGCAACTTCAAAAGGCCAGACTGGGGCCGAGCTTGCCAGGCCTCAAAGGGACTGCATGTGCTATGGTACCAAAGCTGCTTTGGTGCATTGTACCAGTGGGCGGTTATGGCCTGGTGTGTGGCAAAAGAACAGACACACACTCACACACACAAACGCCAGCCGAGGGGAATGTTTGCCCTTTTTGTTTTGGTTTCGACGTCTTGGGGCAATCCCAAATTATGGTCAGCACTAAAAGAGGCCTCTGATGTCCCATTTGCTACGATCCCTTGGACTCCTGATGGGTAGTTTCCTTTGTTACGGCCACATGTCATGTGGCTGTTTGCAAATGGTCGCGAATAACTTTTTACCTGCATTCATGTTCCCAGTTATATGAAACATGGCTTTTGTATTTTGTATGTTAAATTAAATTAAATTAAATTAAATTAAATTAAATTAAATTAAATTAAATTAAATTAAATTAAATTAAATTAAATTAAATTACATTAAATTAAATTGTATGGCATACCATACCACGCATTATATGGTATATGGTATATGGTATATGGTATATGCTATATGCTATATGGTATATGGTATATTATTATGGTATGGTATGGTATGGTAACATCCAACCTGGTCTTCTGCGCCTGGGCAGGTCAGGGTGCAGATAGTGTATAGGCCAGCAGTAGGTGGGAAGTAGGTGAGGGTAATGTCCATTTTGTAACCAATACAAACTGGGATACAGTTAAGTATTTAGGTATGTACAGTAGTCAGTTAAATATAAATATAAATATAGGCACTGGTACATGTATACTATGAGCATAATAAGTAATATATGTATCAACCCATACAATCTATTACGAGTAATATGTGCATATTAATAGTAGGGATATGTATTTATACTATTTGTACAGATAAACAGCAGTAACGTGTAAACATTTATGTACAATCGATCTACATTGAAAATAGTACTACTATTATACAGTAGTATATTGGTGGTAAAAAAAAACCTTTGCAGCAGATAGTTTGAGCGAGCTTAAACAGGCCTCCTATTACGGTATTGTGTACATCCAGTAGTCCAAAAAAGAGCGGGTGAGCAGTCACTAAGCATTACTGTAATCCAATGACAGGGGAGAACGCCCGTGGGCCTTGTTATACAGCCTAACGGCCACCGGCAGGAGGGACCGCCCAAGACAGTCCCCCATGTGAACAGTGAAAAAACGGCTTCTGGTGCCCTTCTGTGCCGTTAGCTCTACGTTGAGTGCGCTAGCAGGGGTTCGTCAGGATGGCTTCCTGCTTCCTCCTCAGCCTCCCCTCCGCAACAGCCCCCAGATTGTGCCGTTTACTTGGCAAAGAAGAGGACACTGGCTATACCGCCGACTGTCACAACATCTGCAGCATCCTGTACGCACACTTTGTACGACCTGAGCCTCCTCAGGAGGAACAGCTTGCTCCGTCCCTTTCCATTGGAGGGCCTCAGAGTTGTCGGTCTAGCTAAGCTTTGTTGTTCATGTTTACCCCCAGGTACCTGTACTATTAGGTGTCCACCCTCTGTACCTACTACTTCCCGTGGATGGTGATGGGAGAAGGGGGTCTCTTATTCTTCTGAAAGTCCACCACCAGCTCCTTGTCTTGTCTGTGTCGAGCTGAAGGTTGTTGGTTTCACTCTACTCTAGTGGTTTTCAACCCTTTTCATATCAAGGTCCATTATTTATTCGGCATTTGAGCCACGGACCACCATTTGATGAGATTTAGCCTCTCAGACCCAAAACCCAAAGAATATTTTGTTATAGTTGGATTACATTTTGTCAAAAATTCCATGCTGTATTGATGTGGTGCAATAGGAGCGATAACAGGCAACAATTCTTTAATCAAGTAAATGCAGATGTTTAACAATAATGTAACTCTTGAGAGCGTAAAATGGGTCCATTTGGTTTCATTTTACGCTCTCAAGAGTTAAAGCTCTATTAAGGGTCCATTTGGTTTCCAACTCTCCATCATTTAGCTGGGGACCACCTGGAACCCCCTCAAGGACCACTGGTGGTCCCCAGACCACTGGTTGAGAACCACTGCTCTACTCAATGAAGCTCTCCACCAAATAGGCTCATCCACTAAGGCTGCAACTAACGATTAATTCCATAATCGATGAATCGGTCGATTATTTTAACGATTAATCGATTAATCGGATTATCGCACTTATTTAGCAATTACCTTATAGTTTTGATTTTAGGTTGTTTTAGCATGTTCTATCTAACAATAAAGACAATACAGATGAATAATTAATTAAAAAGTACATGTTATACAATTTTGCTCAGCTGCTGAGGGACAGCGAGTGCATTTTCCGGCCACACCGGTGGCGGCAGCTTTGGGAGTGTGCTGCGTTTGTGTAACGCAGTCCCCACCAATATTATTTACGATTCTGTGCCTATCGGTACATAACTCGGACGGCGCTTAGTCGAATAGCAGACCATCGGCCGGTCGTCGCGGGCACTCGCGCCTGGAGGCGCTCGGGCGCGACTCCTTGGCCTCAAGGTCTGCTGATTCGGCGCGCCTCCGTCATGGTCCAAAACTATACTTTATCGGCGGAAAAAGAAGTTGACTGCCGCTCCTCCACCGGCAGTTCCGCGACTGCCGCTCCTCCACCGGCAGTTTCCGCGGCAGTTCCGCTGCTCCGCCGGGAGCTGACGCTCCACCGCCGGCAGTCACTGCCGGGAGCTGCCGCTCCTCCACCGGCAGTTCCGCGGAAGTTCCGTGGCTGTTGCCGCTGCCGGAGAATGCACTCGCTCCTTCTGCAGCTGCTGATTAAGCTACTACCCATAAAATACATATCAAAATAAATAAAAGCCACCTTATTGTACCTTTTATCTTCTTCTGACTCCTTGATTTGATTAAAAAAAACTTTTTTCTTTTTTTTCCGATTATCGATTATCAAATTCTTAATTCGATTCGATTCGATTAATTTAGTAATCGATTTTTAATCGAGTTGTTGCAGCCTTATCATCCACTTTGTCTTAGAGCTTGTCTATGTGCCCTGATAGGCGGGAATCCTATTAGAACATGAGCTGCAATATTGAGTTTAATGTTGCAAGCATATTTTCTAAATCAGTGGTTCTCAAAGTGGGGTCCCCAGGGGTCCCTGAGGGGGTTCCAGGGGGTCCCCAGAAAAATGTGTTAATATAGCATCGAAATCAGTTTAACCGCTTTAACCCTATACATCAGGCCATTTGAAAATAGCATATCTACAAGCTCACAATGTGTTGCATCACAACGCGTTGTGAGCTTGTAGATCTGCTATTTTCAAATGGCCTGATCGTTGGATTAGATTTTGTAAAAAAAAATCCATGCTGTATTGATGTGGTACAATAGGAGCGATAACAGGCAAACGTTGATCAAAATAACAATTCTTTAATCAAGTAAATGCAGATGTTTAACAATAAGTTAACTCTTGAGAGCGTAAAATGGGTAATTTTTGGGGGGAAATGTTTGAATATTTTTTTAAAACATTTTAACAACACAGATCTTGTATGGGGTCCCTGGCACAAAATATTTTCAAATGAGGTGGGGTCTGCATGCCACATACATATTCATTTGGTGGTCCTTGACATGAACAAATTGGAGAAAACCACTGTCCTAAATAAATCCATACAGCATGATAAACTACACGTCATTATATTTCACTGAATGATTTACAGGGCGTTGCACTCCCATGGTGTGTAAAACATGGCTGGACACCAGGCAGTATAGACTACTGAGTGAGTGTCCCTTTGTGTAGCCTATAGTTCAGGCTGCGCGTAAAATGGACAAATTGTTCATGATCATCGTCTGTCAGTGTGCAAAGCATCTCTTAACCCATTAAGACCGGGAAAAGCATCTGTCATTTTAGATTTTAGCCACTTTAACCATAATTTTATACTTTGGCTATTCAAAAAATAGCAGATATACAAGCTCATAGCGCGGCACCGAGTGCCGCGCTATGAGCTTGTACTGTAGATCTGCTATTTTTGAAAAATCGTGAAATTTTGTGCAAATCTTTGAATATTTTAAAGCGAATATTTGTAATTCAAATCTCTGCTTCTGGAGGTCCCTGGAACAAAATATTTGACAAATGTTTACTTGAAAGAATATATATTCAGAATATAAATTCGAAAATAGCAGATCTACAAGCTCATAGCGGGGCACTCGGTGCCACACTATGAGCTTGTAGATCTGCTATTTCTTTTATAGCCAAAGTACAAAATAATGGCTATAGCTTTAAAGGAGGAGTTCACCCAAAAAATTACTTATTTTCTATCAATTACACACCACATGAAGCCTTGATTTCATGGATTTATTTTTGTTTTTGTGGCATTCCTAAAACAATAATTTGATGACCGTATGTATTTCCGGTAGGAGACACAAATAATCTACTTTGTGTCTCCTACTGGATACATTAGCCGGTAGGAGACGGGAATCAAATTATTAGCTTAGGAATGCGACAAAAACAAAAAAGAATCCATGGATTCAAGGCTTCATAGGGTGTGCAATTGATAGAAAATAAGTAATTTTTTGGGTGAACTTCTCCTTTAATCTAAAATGACACAGATGCGTTCCCGCGGATTGAATGGGTTAACAGGCAGCGACGTCAGTCTTTTGTTTCAAGTCTTTTGTCTCAATTGTTTTAAAACTTCCGACCTATCTTGCAAACAAAGTCCCACACGTGGTATTGAGCTACCGCTATTGGCACATATTATGTCAGGTGGCTGACTTCCACACATCTCCAAGGCGGTACGGTATATATGAGTCTAAAATGAGGCTCCCCTGCGGTCTGCAGGTCCCTCTGTAGACGTACCATTTGCTTATAATGGATACCTTCTCCATGGCCCGTGTCATTTGCTCATATCCCAACATCTTAACAACTCATCAATCATTTTGATCAACGTTACATGTCTTGTCTGTTTAAATAAGCGTCCTCTCTTCCAAGCACTCCTTCTCTCTCCCTCTGCACCCGTATGATTATTGAGCTTACCGTACCATGGCATGCTGTCAGATTGCTGACTTCCCACAAATCTCTCAGCCATGATATGATATGACGGGGGTGTCGCGGGTTAGACGTCGCTCCCGCCGGTGTCCTTCATCCCCCGTGAAGGTCAGTAAAGAAATGTAAAAAAAACCATGGCTCTGCTATGGGAGCCACCTCTGGCCCTGACCACAGGTCATTAAAGCTGTATTGAGCTTCTGCCAGAGCTCTGACTCTCCCAATATCTCACCACGGTAGCTCATCTCAGCAGCCCCCCTTCCGTCGGGGCTTATAGTCGTCCCCCGAAAGGATCAACGCGGCCCACAGTCTCTTTCGCTATCCGGTAGGAATTCCTTTAAAAAAAAAAGAATAAAAAGCTGGATCCATCAAAAAAGTAGAGACTCATATCGTGGCTGTTGGACAGAAGCCTTTTTAGCTCCATATTTCAACTTTTTATGTTTTTTCACAAATTCATGCCCTAATTCTTCGTACAAGAGTAGTAGTTGAAATAGAAATACCGAACCCGAGTTTTATGACTATTTAAAGGTATGGTAAGTGATTTACTTTGGTTAAAATAAGTGTTAAATAGCTCTATATTCTGATAGTACTCATTGCTATAGAGTGTTTGTTCAGTAAAAGGAGTCTCCCATGTCTCTCCAGCTCGTTATTAAACAGAAAATGCATTTTCAGTGCTCTCTCCTGAATGGCTTACATTTTGTCACCTACCTGAAAATTTACTATATTCTGTTTACTAAAGAGCTGGAGAGACCTCTGTGACCAAACAAATGCTCTGTAGCAATGATTACTATCTGAATATAGTACTTTAACCTTTTTAACAATAATAATAATAATATCACTTACCCTACCTTTAACCAACGATTCGGACAATATGAGCATAAAGGGGTATGACCCTCATTTAATATCAGTGTACCACTTGAATATGCTGGACAGAGAATTGTCTCTTTGCACAGACTCAAGGTTGAGCCATTTTACTTTTGGGAGGAGCGTCTTGTGATTTTGGCAAGTGGTCTCTCATCCTGGCACTGATATTGTAGCTCCATTCCTCCAGGGATCAATCTCTGCCTTAAGTTGTGACATCACATTCATGCACACTTCCCCTGTTTGAGATCATTCCTCTGACAGGTGCTCCAGTTTTGTGTGGCTTATGTATTGTACGTAATCATTTTGCAGGGCTCGGCCTAATTTCTAGCCCTGTGTTCATCCGGCGTAAGTAATTAAGTATTAATTCCCAGCAAATCGTGGTTGATTTGACAATACAATATTGAATCTTTAGAAATGTTCTGCATATTGTTTTCCTGGGTGTAAATTGATTCTACAAAAGAGATTTTTACAACAGATGGTAGTTCGTTAGACATCTGGTTGTATTAATTTGCATTCACTAAAGTCCAAAGTCATCACACTATGACTATAAGGCAACTTGGTAACTCGAAACTATGAAGTATACTGTATGTCCCCACAGCATTATCCTTCAGAGTGGCTTTATGGCAATGCTTTTTTTTTTTTTTTTTTTTTTTTTTATTGTTTTGTGATTTCACTGAGCTGTATTTCCCAGTAGATAGAATGAAGTATTCTCCGGATTATAACTGTGATACAGTATATACATTTTTATTAAGTGCCTTAAAGGAGTTTTACTACAATGCGCAGTTGATCGTTTTATGGGTATGAGAAATTGCGATGCCAAATAAATGAATCCCCTTCAGAAATGACATTTCTCAGTGTCGGAGGAAGGGAGCATGAATGGATAATGCTGTCAGAACCTTCTCTAAAACATCAGGGACAACGCTCCACACGGAGTCTTCTCCCTTCTGGCTCCCAAACTATATGGAACAAACTCCCCATTGCAGTTAGAACTGCAGACTCACCCCCAATCTTCCGCCGTAATCTGAAGACTCGATCACCTCTTCAGACTCCACCTTAGCCCGTAGCACTTGACCTTGATGACCATGCAGGCTTATGCAAAGGCTAAAATGCCATTTAGATACAGTAGCATGTTATGTAGACAAATGCCAGGTTCATTTGTAGACCTGGCATCCTATAGTGTGTATAGTTTCAATGTACAGACTATAGATTTTTCGATATTATACTGTTTAGACTGATTATAGATTCTTGGTTTATGATCCTAAATGACTATTTATATGCATTTTATGTAATACCTCGTGTTTACCTTGCTTACTGTAAATTGCCCTGGATTAAGAGCGTCTGCTAAATGCCTAAATTATAAAGTGTAATATGTAGATCATGGGTGGGCAACTTTGATGATCGAGAGAGCCACTATTATTTCCACACTCAATGTCACACAAAAATAGCTAAAATAGCAGATCTTCAAGCTCAAAACGCGTCGCAGTGCGACACGTTTTGAGTTTGTAGATCTGCTACTTTAGCTATTTTTTAATTGGAATCCAGAAAAGTAACATTTGTATCTCATTTCCAATGCATTTAGTTAAACTTATGTTAACTTGAACTTAAATACAAATACATTGGACATAAAAAAGACAATAGAATTTTAATACTAGTCATTAAGCTACTAATATAGACTGAAGTATTTAAAGCGGGTCATGGTTGCATGTTTGGAATTGTAACAGCTGAAATTAATAATATATCAGTAATCCTAACCTAACCTGCGTGCTGCATTAAGTGAAGGTGGGGGCCGCATGTGGCTCCCGGGCCGCCAGTTGCCCACGTATGATGTAGACCGTGAGGGAGAGCAGAGTGAAATATGCCTTTAAGACGGACATTTTTATAGAGATGAAGTGAGACAATGTGAATGGACATACGGAGGTGTGATGCAGGGGGCCGGCTTGCAAAGGCAGTGGGTATATAGGGAGGTGTTGCGTGGGGGGTCAGAAGGTGTAGGACCCGGACCAGACCATGGTCTGATTAAACCAGCAACACCTCTGGCCCAGAGAGAGAGCCTTTTCCCTCACACTCCAACGGGGGGCTCTGAGCAGCTTGAGAAATTACTCAGGACTCACTGCGGGTATCACTATATCCGCGTTTGGCATTGTTCCAGTGATCCAGGAAAGAAAATAATCTCCATAGAAAATTAAAAAGAGGGTATAAAGCAAATTGTGTACTAAAAGAGTCATGTTGGCATTAGTCTAACAGGGGTGGTGGTAGATGGAAAATGTCATTGAAAGCGTCACCATAACACATTTGATTCTGTGTCCAAAAATATATGAAAACCGCAAAAAAGAGTATGTATTAAATATAGTATATAATATAATTAAATATTTAAAAAAAAGAATGTATGCATTCTTTGATCATGTCATGATTCACCAGGAGCCTGGATGCCTTGATTTCAGGCTTAAAATAATTTATATAAATATTTCCGGAAATCTCTATTGGAAAAAATAATGGCCTTTTGATATGTGGCACCACAAAATGGCCGCCACTGCTATATGCCCTATAGATCAGGGTAGTTTTGTACCTTGTTGATGACTTACTCCTCATCCCTTTTGTTTGCCATTTAAAATGGCTGACATCATCATCAGCTATAGCAGGTGCAAAGGAAGACGGACTACTGTAACTTTCACAGACAAAACGTATTATTTTACAGTCTATTTAATTAGAACACAGACTTGTGTTTCTCAAATGAAGAATTCAGAATGGTCAAAGCACACAATGTACGGTAGGTTTTAACTCATCGATGCCGGGATGTGTTTTGGTGGTCCGTGCTCTGAAATACGTGTTTGACATAGAAAACGATGGGTTGGGCGTTTCTTGACGTGAGAGTCTGACTCTTTCTGTCAGTCCCTTAAGAATATTTCTCTTTTTAAATGAGGTTTGTGGTAAAATTACCCCATAAATGCCCAATAATGACTCCCCAAAATGGCTAGTACAAAGCCACCTCACACCTACACTCCACTCGGCTCTGTTTGAAGAAACCTGAGGTGACATCTCTAAGTGACTGAGAGCAGGCTATTATCTCAAGGCCTGGGGGACTTGGGGAGCTCTCACAATTTTCCCAAATCTCACATAAGGAGGGAGCGCGTTGATTCTGTTGAATGGAAAATGAGAGTTTCAGAGAGGCTGTCGCCTCGTTATAATTGCGCACGCCTTCTCAGCGGAGAGGGAGGGTTACCACGCAGGAGATGGAGAGAGAGACAGAGAGAGAGAGAGAGAGAGATGGAGAGAGAGATGGAAAAAAGGGAGGAGCAGATAAGAGGTGGTGAGAGAGAGAGAGAGGGGGGTGTTGATGATTTATGTAACAGATTAATCAAAGATGACACTGGCTTCAGATGCCTACATGCCACCTCTACATCAGGAGTGTGCACCGCCATGAATTACAATCTGGGACAAAAGTCCCTGCCTCCACCTGCTGGAATCATCAGCTTGGATAGATAGATAGACAGACAGACAGACAGACAGACAGACAGACAGACAGACAGACAGACAGACAGACAGACAGACAGACAGACAGACAGACAGACAGACAGACAGACAGACAGACAGACAGACAGACAGACAGACAGACAGACAGACACCCTTTAAGACCTGGAACCTGGAATTCTGTGTAATTCTTTGATTTGAGCTAAAAATGCATTATTTTACACTTTGGCTATTCAAAAATAGCAGATCTACAAGCTCATAGCGCGGCACTCGGTGCCGCGCTACGAGCTTGTAGATCTGCTATTTTTGAAAAATCAAGAAAATGTGTGCAAATATTTGAATATATATATATCTTTAAAGTGACCATTTGTAACTCAAATCTTTGCTTCTGGGGGTCCCTGGAACAAAATATTTTGAGTTGGGGATCCGCGGCTAAATACAAATAATTTTGGGGGTCCTTGGCAAATGTGAAAACGTTTGAGAACCGCTGATATAGAAACATACGCTTTTAAGAAAACTGTGACACAAATTCCGCTCATAGCTGTTTTGTAGCTTACAATGGAGCATGTGTGAGCTGAATCAGAGCTAATTTATTCATAAGACATTTTTAAATAAATGTGTTTGTCAAAAAGTGCCACCGGTGTCACAAGTCAGCTTTACAGAGCCACAAAACTTCAATACGTTCGGATACAGAAGCAAAAGCCCGATAAACATACAGTATCACACACGTTTTGACAAAGACTTTCCCATTAGAAAAATGTCAATCTGGTATACCTACATCCAGCATGTCATTATAGGTGAATGTTTTTTAAATAAGAAATAATAAAACAAATATTAAAACATTTTAATGTAAACAATAATAATTAAAAGGGTAAAACAAAATGTTTTGCTGTTGTTTTTTTTACAGCAAAGTTAGGCGATCTACAAGCTCACAGTGTGTCACGATGTAGTGCGTTCAAGCCTGCAGATTGGCTGTTTTCTCTATTCACCACACATATATCGAAGTATATCGTTGCTGTCGGGCACAAGCCTCCATATTTCAACTGTTTATGTTTTTATTGTGTGCCCTATTTCATCATCATACAGTGTCGCGCAAAAGTAGTGAAAATTGCCGATCTACAAACTTACAACGAGTCGCAAAGCGACACGTTGTAAGCTTGTACATCGGTTATTTTCACTATCATTTTTTTTAAATATAATAATAAAAAAGGGAACGTTTGGACATAGAAGGTTTCCACCTGATAGCTACAATATAGAGTTAAAGTGGTTAATGGCACAGGCTAAACGTTTGAGCGGAGCAAGGCCAAAAGGGCAGACATGGTGGAAGTCAGTCCAACGTGATTGGAGCCCAGTCCAGGAATCTGTCTGCCGCACTGATTGGTTGGATTGCCTACCACCTATATATCAACGCAGCCTGTCATTGGCCCCTGGATTTATCTCTCCGGCCACATCCTGTGTCAAAAGGCACATCGTTTGGAGGCTAAGCCTGTCAGTCTCAAAGGCCATGTGTCACTCACTCTAACATCTGTTTATATCAAAACCAGGTGTGTGTGCGTGTGCGTGTGCGTGTGTGTGGTGTGGTGTGGTGTGGTGTGGTGTGGTGTGGTGTGGTGTGTCATGGTGCTTACATGATAATTGTGTGTGTGTGTGTGTGTGTGTGTGTGTGTGTGTGTGTGTGTGTGTGTGTGTGTGTGTGTGTGTGTGTGTGTGTGTGTGTGTGTGTGTGTGTGTGTGTGTGTGTGTGTGTGTGTGTGTGCGACTGTGCATGTGCGTGTGCGTGTGCGTTGTGTGTGTGCGTGCGTGCGTGCGTGTCAGCAAGAGTGAATAGCTTGCTGGTGCCAAGCACTCGAGTGTTGTGTTGATTTTCCAAACAGCTCATTGCACAAATCAGAGGTTGAATAGATGTGTTCTGCATTGTGTTGTTTAGTCAATCACGGTTCATTGATTGATCTCGAGATGAAATCCCTTTGAAAATCCTCAAACGCTGCCATGAAATTGCATCTAAATAGCCATCAAGCCCTCGTAGAAATTGGTGCAGAAGTGTTTTTGATGATATTCACAGTTTGATGTCTGTCTGTCTGTCTGTCTGTCTGTTTCTGCACAATAAAATCGTTAGTGTTACTGTTTCTTGCATCTCTATCTCTTCTACTGTTCTCTCCCTCTCTTTCATTCGCCCTCCCCCTCCCCCACTTCTCAAGCCTATACTCAGTGGTGGAAAAAGTATTCAAATTCTATACTTAAGTAAAAGTACCAATACTGCAATAACAAAATACTCTGTTACAAGTAAAAGTCCAGAATTCAAAATGTACTTGAGTAAAAGTACAAAAGTAATGGCCTCAAACTGTACTTAAAGTACCAAAAGTAAAAGTACTAAAATATTTGAAAATAGCCGATCTACAAGCTCACAACGCGTCGCGATGCGACGCGTTGTGAGCTTGTAGATCGGCTATTTTCAAATAGCCTAGGTATAAAATAGGGCTAA
Source organism: Gymnoscopelus braueri (assembly GCF_963280865.1). Classification (NCBI taxonomy): domain Eukaryota; kingdom Metazoa; phylum Chordata; class Actinopteri; order Myctophiformes; family Myctophidae; genus Gymnoscopelus; species Gymnoscopelus braueri. The sequence goes on from NC_137611.1 coordinate 14,657,125, forward strand.
AGTGGTTAATGTATGTTATAATATATAATATATCGTTGCTGTCCGGCAGGAACCAGCTAACTCCATTTTTCTGTTTTTGCATTCTTTTCCATAAATCAGTGCTATTGAACACCCTTTACGTCTGTGTGTTGGTAAAAAAAAATATTGAACCAATGAAAAGTGTAAAAAAGTGCTTCTGACAAAACCATCTAACTTGGATCCTCAAACATTCTGCTAAACCAGCTAACTCCAGGAAAGGGGGGGTGGAATTAGCTGGTTTTGCTGACTCCAGGCTCCACCCCCTTTTGACCTCCAACCTCATTGTGAGCTTGGAGGTCCATGCAGCTGTTCTTATCAATGATGAACAAAACCACCCAACTCCATTTTTTTTTTTTTCCCTGAAAAATGAACATTTTGGAGTTAGCTGGTTCCTGCCGGACAGCAGAGATATAATATATGCTCCGTCGTGCACTGAGAATGGAACAGTAGACCTATAAAGCTCACATGAGCTGATTCTCGTCACACGTAGAAGTTTATACGAAATGGAGGCTTTAGGACCCTCCTCCTCCTCTGCATCCTCTGCTCTCCTCACACTGACTGTGACACCCTGGTATTGGATTGACCCGGCGGGGCCGCGGAGATCAGGACATCATTAGCTGCCGAGAGGCACCAACCTTGCCGCTCAGGTCCCCCCTGTATGCGCTAAGCAACTGGCCCTGGATGGAATCAGATAGCACTGATAGGAAACATCTGGGCTCAATTACAGCTAAGGCTATAGTGGTGGCAGTAGAGATGTCGGCGAGCCATTAGAGCCCTATCTGTCCCCTCCTCGGCCCCCCTGCCCCCCCCCCCCTCTGTGTGTGTGGCCATTCTTCTATGCACTTTTGTTTGTAATGCATTACTATGGACCAGAGAGAGGTTACCCCAGCAGCAGCGGTGTTGGCTAACGGGGTGCTTTTTATTTCATGGCTTTTAAAATTGGGTGGTGTTTGTATACACAAAACATTAAGCATCAATACAGAGCATTAAGATTTTAGTTTTGGCATCAAGCAAGTGTGCATGGTGTTATTCCTTCCATTGATGCTGTTTATAATAGCCTTGCACCTAAAGAGAATGTGATGTGCATGGAATCACTGTCCTTCAAAGTGTAATTCCTCAATGTGTAATTCTTTAAAAAAAATTGCAAAACATTTAAAATATAATAATATTGTACATCATTTCAGGAATATATTCTGATGGCCATATTTGTTTATTTTCCAAATATTCAGGGAGCTTTTTCTCTTTTCTCTCTTTTATTTGTTTACACAATTAAATATGTTTTTGTCAGTAGTACACATGCATTACCAACCCTTAGCCCATAATAGCCTAATGTTAAGGATTTAATGTGATTATGGGTACACTTTGGTACAAATGTTAAAACCACAGTCACCGTGCACTCCAGGTAAAATATTCTTATATTCATATCGCACAGCCCTGACTCAAGGTCACGTTATAACCATGAGCTATTGGCATTGGTGTAATGTGGTTGTATAGACCACCGTGTCCTCGAGCGCATTGCTAACAGGTCTGCATTTCTATAGCAATGTGCTTCACATTCCCCCATTAAAAACACGGACGCAGGCAGGAGGCAAACATTCAAGGCACCAGCCTGCTCACCAGGAGCAGTTAAGTGTCAGTGTCGTTGCTCAAGGACACCAAGCCTGGAGGAACCATGCAGGGAATCGAACCCGGGAACATTCTGGCTCCTATAGACTCTAGAGTGCCGCGCTACGAGCTTGTAGATCTGCTATTTTTGATCAATCTTGAACATTTGTGCAAATCTTTGAATATATATATTTTTAAAGTGAACATTTGTAACTCAAATCTTTGCTTCTGGAGGTACCTAGAAAAAAGCATTTTAAAAATGTTCGCTTTAAAAATATATATATTCAAAGATTTGTACACATTTTCATGATATTTCAAAAATATCAGATACGAGCTCATACGCTACGAGCTTGTAGATCTGCTATTTTTGAAATGTTGTGAAAATCTAAAATGACACAGATTGGGTTAAGACAATGATGTCTTAAAGGTAGGGTAAGTGATATTTTTTGGTTAAAACAAAAAGTATTTTTTTAAAAGGTTAAAATACTATATTCTGATAGTAATCATTGCTATAGAGTGTTTTTTCAGTAACAGATGTCTCCCTGTCTCTCCAGCTCTTTAATAAACAGAAAATACATTTTTCGGTAGGTGTCAAAATCTCAGCCAATCAGGAGAAAGTACCCATTTTTAAGCTTAATTTGTATAGTTTTCAGTTCAAATTTTGCATGCTCATTTCTTAGTGTCATCACTTCCAATTTCACTTGTTTAATCTGTGTCCTGATTGAGTTCTCTGTCCTGGTTGGATAAAATTGGAAATGAAACTAAAAAAAAAAAAAAAAAAACTACAAAATACATTTTCTGTTTTATAAAGAGCTGGAGAGACATGGAGACTCCTTACATGGACAGGACACCCTATAGTAACGAGTACTATCAGAACATATACCCATTTTGCAATTATTTGAAACTTTGCAAATCACTTACACTACCTTTAACCCATTTTTTGTTTCGTTTCAAAAAATAATGTTAGACTTGACTTAACATTCCTTTCCCAAACTTTTCAGGCCGCGAACCCCCCAAAAGAATCATATTTGAACTGACAAGCACTTGGAATTGTAGAAGTCGAGGCATTACATTTAGTTTGATGAACTACAAGCTCACAACGCCTCGCCCCCCCCCCCCCCCATTTTGGGAACCACTGTTCTAATGCATCCTGGACCTCAGTTGTAAGTGTGATTAAAACATTGATTCAGACCATTTGGAATAATTTTTTTTTCACATGCAGGCTGGTCATCATTCTTAGTTTTTTGGTCATCGAACATTTAATTGAAGGAATTCTTTCTCGCCCGGTAACAAGCTGGTTAAGGTTACATTGTTCCTGACAGCTGTCGGCCGTTGCTAGGTTACAGGTATAAGCGATTGATAAGGTAGTCATACTTTTATAAGAGACACGGTTTAAGTACTCTTATCACTCATTGGAATGCCTCTCAGCCAATCACAATGTGAGATCTAACTTATAATTGATTATATTTTCTGTTGTATAACAGGGACTCATTTAGTACAGTGGTTCGTAAACGTTTTCATGCCAAGGACCCCCAAATTGATTTGTATTTGGCCGTGGACCCCCCAACTGAAATTGTTTTTTTTGCTAGGGACCCCCAGAAGCTAAAATTTGAGTTAAAAATGTTTGCTTTAAATATATATATATATATATTCAAAGATATGCACACATTTTTAAGATTTTTCAAAAATATTGCAGATCTACAAGCTTAGGCCCTCCCCATTTCAAAAGTGTTGCATGCGGCCCACCCGTCTGACCACTTAACACGCCAGGCATTTTGGCTGCAATGTTAACTCTTTGACTGCGGACGACGCGATAACGCGTCAAGTGCTACTTTGTCCAGTTGGCCGTCGACGCGCTGGACGCGCGTTCATTGTTTAATCTCTGATTGCGCTATGCTGCTTAATATTCAATGTTATTCTCGAGTTCCACTTACTTCACGGACATCTGCATCCGGTTTCATGACCTGGATTCCGTTTCCGGTTTTTGATTCTTTTCCCCAGTCATTTTCGTCCAAAATAGGTAAATAAACGGTCTTTCACACGGTATGACGGACAAACGGACAGTTTCTCTTCTATAATCTATGGTCTGGGTGACGATCAGTCATCGCTGTCGTGTATCACATCGTAATTTTGGCGATCAAAACAATCTGGGAGGACGTCACATCCGTTTTCATGTTTTTCCCTGTCTAATCTATCAAGAAGGGTGAGAGAGTCCCAACGACCTGATCAAGCAGTCATGTGCTGCTCTCTAGTGGCGGATTTGTGCTGGGTCTTTATATTATGTGCCCTTAAATTATTTTCATGAGAAAAATTCAAAATATAAAAATAAAAAAACACGAAAATTGCTGGCACTGGGGGAGTACTTTATGAAAATACTCTGGCAGTCAAAGAGTTAAGAGGTCAGATGGGTGGGAGGCATGCATTTTCATAGCATGTTATTTCACTTAAGTACTAGTACCAGGTAAGTACTACTACTAATATACTTTAAGTTGCTAATTAACACAATTGCAAATTTATATTTCAAGGTTTTAAAGAGAACATACCATGAAGGTTTTTTTTTGTTTTATGTTTTTGATACTAATGTGCTAAAGTCGTTTTACCAATTATTTGGGGCCCACTTGCAATATCCTCACGGCCCACCAGTGGGCCCCGGCCTACAGGTTGAGAACCATGATTTTATCCATTAGATTAGTGGATTCCTCAATCTCACAGAGGCAAATACTGTAGCTTAATTCTTCCCCCCGCCCCATTTCATTCTACTCATTGTCCGTTTGATTAGATTTTGGTAAAAGATAATATAATACAAGATAGCCCTACAAGTAAAATCACAATATAACCTAAACCCAGGATAACACATTAAAGCGTAATGAAACACTTGTTTCCAATGTGGTCCGTTTCTCCATATCCTTTCTAGTCGTCCTCCATTTCCTTCTTCCATTGCCACGATCATCACACACTGTAGGTGGAGGATCAAACTCAGACAGCTTATTGTTTTTCAATAGCCGCCCCGCGGCATGGAGCTCAGGACTCTCCTGGTCTTAAATAACCATGGAGGATTTATTGATCTTCATAAGGCAGTGCTTTGTTGTTAAATAACCACCGCGGGAATCGAATGGAAGGTCCTGACCTTTTCCTATAAGTCAGTGTTTATCTGGACTGTATTAACCCATTAAGACCGGGAACGCGTCTGTGTCATTTTAAGATGTCTTTTGGCTATTCAAAAATAGCAGATCTACAAGCTCATAGCGCGGCACCGAGTGCCGCGCTATGAGCTTGTAGATCTGCTATTTTTGAAAAATCGTGATAAATACGTGCAAATATTTGAATATATATATTTTTAAAGGGAAACATTTTTAACTCTATTCTTTGCTTCTGGGGGGTCCCTGGAACATATTTTGAGATGGGGGGTCCGCGGCAAAATACATCATTTTGGGGGTCCTTGACATGAAAACGTTTGAGAACCACTGATATATTTTGGGGTGATAATTCAATATGATTACTGTACTTTTGTATTTTATTGGTTGCACTAAGGAGCTTTTTTACGTACCTGATTATCTGCATTTAATGCTGAACCCTGCTGTGAAAAACCCAATAAACAAAGTTTAAAAAAAAAGAAGAGAACCACTGATATAGAAACATACGTTTTTCAGAAAACTGTTAGGATTTAGAAGACATTTGTAGAATCCCCCCAGAAGCAAAGATTTGAGTTAAAAATGCTTTAAAACGCTTTAAAAAATATATATATTCAAAGATTTGCACACATTTTCACGATTATTTATTTATTTAAAGCAGATCTACAAGCTCATAGCGCAGCACTCGGTGCCGCGCTATGAGCTTGTATATCTGCTATTTTTGAATAGCCCAAAGAAATCAAAAAATGACACAATGATGCGTATCCCGGTCTGAATGTGTTAAAGCAGCCCCAGCATGTCTGGTCTCTCGGGTGGAGGAGAATCAATGCAAAAAAAAAAAACATGTCACCTAATGTGTGTGTGTGACTGGAAGGGTGCCTTCGCATTACAGTGTGTTAGTGATGGTGGAAAAAGGGGGCTTTGTGTGTCCCCTACTGGACACAGTATTCATCATGGCTCCACCATTTCTCACTGATCACACATATACCTGAAACCCTGCAGGCGTCAGGGAGGCCTTCTATTTACTGTGCAGTAAATAGAAAGATTATGGATTCAATTTATGTAGCGCATTTCAACCAGCCTCCGGTGCTTCTTTGCTTTTAGAGCGATGATCCAAATATTTCTTTTTTATTTATTTATTTATTTTCACGTTGTGTATTTACTCTGGGGTTCACGGCGGGAATTATATTATTATTCGTGTTCTTTTTTGGTCATTAACCTCGCACATAGGAATCTTTGAGAGAGGTCTCCCCTCCCACCTCGACCAATCCATGGCATCAAATGAAACAAAATGCACTCTTAATGACTAGAGGTCTCTCTCTCTCTCTTTCTCTCTCTCTCTCTCTCTCTCTCCCTCTTTTTTTCTCTCTCTCTCTTTACGTAATGTCATACCTCCAAGGTTGGCGAGGTACGAGTGGAGAATATAATGAGGCTCGACACACACTGAGGGTAAACGGTTGACACCCTTTACAATTTACTGTCCCTCTGGCCCAGCCCAGGCAGCCAACATCCTTCCTGTTACCCTCTCTCTCTCTCTCTCTCTCTCTCTCTCTCTGTCTCTCTCTCTCTCTCTCTCTCTCTCTAAAACTCTCTCTAAAACTCTCTCTCTCTCTCTCTCTCTCTCTCTCTCTCTCTTACTCTCCATTCACACAGGACATGGAATAGGTGGCAATTTACCACTATGATTAGTGCAAGTAGAGAGCAAATAAGCGGCAAAAATAAATATTGGCATCCATCTTTGTTTATAGTGTCATCCTGGTTAGCCTAGCGAGCCAGTGCTGCCTCCCTGATAAGGTATATATCAGTGCACAGTAGTGATGCCTATTGTTTGTTTACAATCCTGGTAGACCCAATTGAAAACGGAGGTTTCATCATGCAAATCTGTATTAAATAAGGCCTAATCTTCACTATTATAACTCGAGGAGGGCCCCTGAGCCAGCCTGTATGTGTGTCCAGTACCAGCTCATATAGCAGACCGGTTGTCAAATTGCCTTCAAACTTGACACAAAAAGAGAAATCACACCCTGTGTGAAGTGGGCGGTGTCTTGCTAGCTAATCACAATACTGAATGGAGTCAACCAATCATGTACAAAAAATAAATACATTTATTGAAACACTCTTTATGATGGAAGAAACCATAACTTAAAAAGAACAAATTTATGTTATGGTTATGGTTATGGTTATGGTTTCTTATATAGGGCTATGCACATGTGTCATGTGACACTGGCCAATCACAGTCCTGAATAGATTGTGATTGGCCAATCACGGTGCAGGGTTAGGCGGGGTACATTTTTGGCCAATCACAGCGCAGGATTTGTTGTACAAATATCCAAACCTCACCACTTATAGGGATGGTTTCACCGCCCAAAAAAAGAAAAAAAAGAGTTACAAGAAAGCACCCTTCGGGCGTGTAGGCCCTTCCTACAGTATGTGAAAGCCCCCATACCCGACACTGCGTTCTCCCAACCGTGCCCATCACCTTTAAGTGTAATGGATCATAGTCGTCTATGTTGCATAGCCTATACTGTATGTAGGCAGCAATGTAGTGTTGTTTCTGAAAAGCAGAAGTGCTTAGATAATGTGTCATGAATGCAGAATGTTGTAACTTACAACATAAGCATGATTACATTCAGGGTTATCTGTCATGCATCTCTAAAGTGTTTATTGTCATACCAGGAGACTCAAACAATGATCTGTTCCATGGATAAGGGAGCTGTGTGGTTTAGAACCATGGACAGAGCTCACATGTCCAGTACTACTCTGCAACCATGGACAGCTCACAGTTCCATGTGGTTTAGAACCATGGACAGGGCTCACCTGTCCAGCACTACTCAGAACCATGGAGAGCTCCACTCTGCTCACCTAGCACCTATCACGGTTTAGTGTTTGACTGGACTCGGGGGGGTTTCAGTCACATAGTAACACACATATACAACTCATTCTGTGTGTCCCGCCCACTCTCTCTCTCGCTATCGGCCGCGTGTTGACAGGTCAGCTGCAGTTGAACTTTGAGCGGAGGCAGCAGACAGTGGAATCTAACCCGCTGTGCTCACGACACCAGAGCGCAACAACACTGAATGGCACTGGCTGCCTATCAGCGTCCTTTGTGAATGGCCCGTTATGCTCTCTCTCTCTCTCTTGTGAGGATGGGTTTTGTCACTTTGGATTTTTACTCTCTCTCTCTCTCTCTCTCTCCTCTCTCTCTCTCTCCTCTCTCTCTCTCTCTCTCTCTCTCTCTCTCTCTCTGAGCTTGTATTTGCGGGTTGACATGTCTTTGGTACTGGTACTGTATGTTTACAGGTTTGAGAGGAAGAACGAAAGTTTGTCCTTTCAAGAGGCTTTAAGGGTGCTTTTTTTAATGACGATATTTCATTTAGGAACAAAGTACGCAACACAGTTCCTCTGTTCCTCTGTTTCTCTCTGTTTTATGCTCTCTCTCTCCCTCTCTTGATGTGGTGCCTGTGAGGATGGGTTTTGTCACTTTGGATTTTTAAGTGATCTCTCTCTCTCTCTCTCTCTCTCTCTCTCTCTCTCTCTCTCTCTCTCTCTCTCTCTCTCTCTCTCTCTCTCTCTCTCTCTCTCTCTCTCTCTCTCTCTCTCTCTCTCTCCTCTCCTTGCCTTGCAGCAGCATATAAAATGTGATTTACTCTTATTTGCGCACTAGTTAGGCTGAAAATATTTTGCAGATCTACAAGCTCACAACGCGTCCCGTGAGCTTGTAGATCAGCTATTTAAGGGAGCGACATGTTCTACCTTATCACCAGTGGTTGAAAAGGTACTCAAATGTTTTACTTAAGGAAAAGTATCGATACTGCAATGTAGAAGTACTCTGTTACAAGTAAAAGTCTGGAATTCAAAATGTACTTGAGTAAAAGTACTAAAGTATTGGTATCAAAATGTTCTTAAAGTACCAAAAGTAAAAGTACTAAAATGTTTGAAAATAGCAGATCTACAAGCTCACAACGCGTCGCGATATGACGCGTTGTCAGCTTGTAAATCGGTAGGTATAAGGCTAAAGTGGTTAATGTATGTTTTATAATATGATAATTTATATCTGCAAAGTAACTAGTAACTAAAGTTTTCAAATAATTGCAGTGGAGTAAAAATATTTGCCTCTGAGAAGTATTCAAAACTGTAAATACTCCAGTAAAGTAAAAATTCCTCAAAGGTGTAGACTACTTAAGTACAGTACTTGAGTAAATGTACTTAGTTACTTTACACCACTGCTTATCACCTGCTTATCTCCCCTGGCCCAGGAACAGGTCGCTGGTGGAAGCCACCCAGATAGCATAGCATGGCTCCCTCAGGGGATAAAAGCCACATACTGTCGACTGTATACCGTGCAAGCCTGATCTGTATCAGTACAGTATCTCTGATTCCTTCCTCTCATTCCTGGGTTATCGGTCGGGCTTTTATTAGTGCAACTGTGATGGACCTTCAAATGGATTCCTTCAGTAGAGCAAAGCCATCCTTTTTTCCCTTCTTTTATGTCCATCTTTCGTTCTTTCTGTCTGTCTGTCTGTCTTTTTCTATCTTTCTTTCTTTCTTTCTTTCCTTCCTTCTACCTTTTCCCCTCTTTCTCTTTCTCTCATCCTTCCTCTGTGTCTTCTACGTGATTAAAGAGCCAGGCCGTGCAGGGCAGGCTACAGTGTTATCTGCAGTGTTATCTTTAAACCCCCCAAAGCGTGTGAGTATGGTTTGGTTTGGTTTGGTGTGGGTGAATTGAGAAGCTCACAGACAGAGATAACAGTGGAGCGACGTTGCAAATGCTATCATCTTCACCTTTAGGTAATTTCACGAGCAGAGTGTGGTGTGATTGCTGATTATCGAGCTGCCTTACAGTTGATCTGAATCTCATCAGCGCTTAGTCTCATTGTTCACGGAGCAGAGGTGAGGTGAATGTCAATTGCAGTGTGACTCTCTCTCTTTCTCTCTCTCACACACACACTCTACACTGACACATGGACAAACACTCACTCCCTCTCTCTTTCTTTCTTTCTCTCTTTCTTTCTTTCTTTCTTTCTTTCTCTCTCTCTTTCTTTCTCTCTCTTGCATGCAAACACAGACACTCTCTCTCTCTCTCTCTCTCTCTCATACGCTGACAAGTGGACAATCTCTCTCTCTCTCTCTCTCTCTCTCTCTCTCTCTCTCTCTCTCATATATATACGCTGACACACATGGACAAACACTCCCTCTCTCTCTCTTTCTTCTCTCCCTCCATCTCTCTGACACACAGTCCTTCGTTCTATTTACTCTCACTCTCTGTCTTGTTTTCTTCCTCATGCATACACAAACATACACATGGAGAAGCTGCACAGTCCCTCTCTCATACACAAACATGTGCACGCCCACACGCGCACACACGCGCGCACACGCACACACACACACACACACACACACAACACAGACAAACTAACCCACACAAACTAACCCACACACACACACACACACACACACCACACACACACACACACACACACACACACACACACACACACACACACACACACACACACACACACTGGGTGGATGTTGATGGCGCAGGGCAGACGCGAGCCCATGAAAAATGCATGTCCCTTTGCGTGTTTCATAAGAACCCACTCATCGGAATTCCAGTGCCATCTCGACCGGCAGCACCACACAGGAATATCAATTACACTGGCAATTTGGGTGGCAACGTAGACAGGAGTGGTGCCGAAAGAGAATACGGGACTCGCAGTTACATTGCTGATGAGGAGGTCAACGTCTTCAGCAGCTCTATAGGTCCTGCTACGTTCCGCAGCTGCAGATTGTAATGCTGAATTTAAGCTCCGTCGTGCTACGTTGTCTTACGACCAAGTATAAATTGTCTGAGAGATATTGTCTATAAGATATGCATCTTAGGCCACAATGTGAACATAAATCCTTACCTAACGTGGGGCACAGAATCACGACAGACCATGAGACCCCTGTGGAGACATTTGAAACGTCTACGAGCTCCATATTTAAAGCCGTGCTTATGTGATTCTGGGGGAACACGAGAACGAGGGCTCATTTCAAAAACACTTATTCAAAAGATAGATCCCTTTGTGGCATAGCAATGTATCACCTTATACCAGGCAGGAGGCTTCTTCTTCTCTTTTCTTTCTGTAAATAGTGTTGGAAGGTACACAGCAAAGTCCTGAGTATTAATCTAACATTCTGGTCCATTTGTACAGCTCTCAGAGTTAAATGGACACCCAGGGTTTTACTATGTACGATCTACACGGCCAAGCTGTTACTTGGGCAACTTCAACCATGGGGTTACAGCTCTGCTTCTCCACTTCATTGATTCAGCGCTGAAGTTACAGTATAGCACTTTATTGATTTAGCATTAAAGCCATGTCATAAACAAGTTTTTTTTTCCATGTGAGAGGTTCAAATGTCCTTCTTAAAATGACACCGAGTAGCCTGCTGTAAGCATTGCATCGTTTCCTCCAGAGGAAACAGCTTGTAGATATTTATAGCATATTGTATTGTATTCTAATGTAGATATTGCCATTTTAACGTGCACTCACACCGTCTATCTGCATCATGTTTCCATAGGAGAACCCCTACATGTGCAACAACGAATGTGACGCCAGCACCGATGAGCTGGCCCACCCTCCGGAGCTCATGTTTGACTTTGAGGGTCGCAACCCCACGACCTTCTGGCAGTCCACGTCCTGGAGGAAGCACCCCAAGCCCCTGCAGGTCAACATCACGCTGTCCTGGAACAAGACCATCGAGCTCACCGACGACATCGTGCTGACCTTCGAGTCCGGCCGCCCCGAGCAGATGGTCCTGGAGAAGTCGCTGGACTACGGCCGGACCTGGACCCCCTACCAGTTCTACGCCACCGACTGCCTGGAGGCCTTCACCATGGAGCCCAAGACGGTGAACGAGCTGACGCAGCGCACCCTGCTGGACATCATCTGCACAGAGGACTACTCGCGGGGCTACGTGTGGAAGAACGACAAGACGGTGCGCTTCGAGATCAAGGACCGCTTCGCGCTGTTCGCCGGGCCGCGGCTGCACAACATGGCGTCGCTCTACGGCCAGCTGGACACCACCAAGAACCTGCGGGACTTCTTCACCATCACCGACCTGAGGATTAAGCTGCTGAAGCCGGCCACGGGCGCCACCATGGTGGACGAGAACAACCTGTCCAGATACTTCTACGCCATCTCCGACATCAAGGTTCAGGGCAGGTAAGACCCCGCCGCTGGCTTTCTGTGTGTGTGTTTGTATGTATGTGCGTGCGTGCGTGCGTGCCAAGGGTGCAGCTTCCTGTTCTGAAATTGAGTCCATATAGGAAATGAGTTCAAGTGACAGTTCATATGAATGGCCTGTAGTTTAGCTCTTTTACCCCTGCTGGTGTCAGAAAGAATTTCTCTCAATGCAAAGTGGGTGGGTTTTTGACGAACTTTAGACTTGATTTTCTTACCTTAATAAACATTGTCATAATTACTATATGCTTCCAGTCGCTAGTTTAAAGTCTTCTTTCAATCATCGTGATATGCGTTTTGGTAAATCATGGTCCCATATATTTTAAAATTGACGATAAAGTAGGTTATGCTCTTGGAGGGGCGGGATGATTTGATTGGACAACCTACACAACCAATAGCATTCATTTCCCGCCCCCCGCTCTTGATTGACAAGCTATCCAACCCAATAGCAATCATTTAGGGATTGATTTCCGGTTGCTATTTCCGGGTGCTTTTTTGTATATATTAAAGATGGCGGATTTCAAATAGTTGAAAAATCTGCTTCATTTACGGTCTGTAGAAACCAACTGCGTCACATATTGTCCATTCATTTTTACAGTCTATGGTGCGTGCGAGCGTGCGTGCGAGCGTGTGGGTGTCGGAGTGGATTCAGGCTACAAGTGAAAGTCCCTAAGTGAATTTTAAAGACCCTGCCCGCCTGTTGCTGTGTATTGTGATTTGTCATGATGACTCAGATGACAACACGTGATTCTACAGTATCCTCATTAGACTTTTTCATGCAGCACTGAGCTTCTATCTGGTTTATTTGGTCACAAAAAACCTTTCACAGAAAACAATACGAGCGAATGAAATCACAGTGTGAGCTACAATTAAACTCTAACCCTCCCGCATGCTATTACTTTGCATATAACCCTAACGTGACAAGGACAGTTAATGGAAAATAGCACCAGTCTCGGGTCGTCTCGTCGGTGCAGGGGAGAAGATTTTAATATTCTCTCTCGCCTGTTTCATTAGAGACCCTCATCATTATTATGCTTTCATCTCATAACCCCGCCGCGTAATGCTTCCATCATAGTGCCACAAATCACGAGCCCAGGGGAGTTCAATACAAAGTTAATGCTAACTTGTTGCTTTAAAAGTTCACTGTCAGTTCGATTAAAAAACTAACAAAAAGTTTCCTGTTATTGAAAATTGTGATGTAAATTAATGTTCAGTATACTTACTAGTGGATTCCTGTGCATACGGAGAACTTGGGTGTCCACAATCATATATGCAAAGGAAAAGTTTGGTATTCTATGTTTGGTTGGTGTGGGTGATTTATACTTAAGTTATACTCAAGTGTTGCTTGAGTAGCCGATCTACAAGCTCACAACACATTGCACTGCGACACGTTGTGAGCTTGTAGATTAGCTATTTTCTGTGCGCGATACAACGAGCAGCCAAGTAGAAGTATCAGGCATTACTGTGATGGCAGAAAACCAACATAATATGTAAGTGTGACACAGCATTAGATTTACGCAGTTTCTCAAAATAGCACACCAGTGTTTATTTTGTGGGGCTTAAAAAAACATAATCAATTATAGAGGTATTATGAATAATGAGGTTGCAAAACCTTCTACAGTGTTCAACAGACCCACAGGGCATTCAATTAGACCAAACTAGTAGTCTAGAAGAGAGGTTTCCACTGGAATTCACACAAATAAAAGACCCAAGGCTGCTATACTTTACTTTCAGATGAAATGCCTTTCCTCTGACTGATATTGGCAGCGTGCTCTCAGCGTGAAATATGAGAGACCCACGGCTATGACGCCGTCCTCTGCATCGGAATTATGTCTATAAAATTATATTATTTGCAATTTGTATTGCATACGTAAGAGGTTCTAAGATAGCAAGCAAACATTAAAATGTATGTGAAGTCATTATTTCCCAGCAGGCTCCTTGATTGAAGCACTGATTCATATATACTTAACCACTCAACTCAAGTGATAACCCCAACGTATAACTCAAGTAAAGGTTGGGTCCACGATGCAGTAAAGACAACTTTCAAGGTTTGTCATGTACGCCATTTCCATCATCAAGCCACTGCAGAAGTTTATTAAAGGAATAAAAACAATGTAATTTCATGGCGCATGCAAATGGACCACATGGCAGTCATAAAACTCCTACAGCTGGTTTTCCAAATGGGACCAATGTAGCTTGCTCCAGTTGGTTTATGTGAGAATAACTACGGTTGGTAATGACCCATCAGATGGGCCCTAGGTGAATTGAAAACAGTTAGTCCCTAATTAGAATTCAGTTGACTTCGGTAGCGGATTAGAACCATTAGCACCCTGCGCTAATTGGTGGGAGACTAATCTTGTAATTAAGAGCATTTGCAGCTGATTAAATGGTAACCATCGGGGACACATCGGCGGAGCAGAGAGATACTTGTAAACATTCCAAACCCCAGCCAGGCGCCTCTTCCAAATCCAACGTATCCCAGGTTTCCCAGAGATGACTGGACTGATGGAATATACAGTACTGTACTAGGAAATAATATACTTAGCATAATTTACGACATTACATTTCTTTTTTTAATGGTTTTTATGTTTGAGCAGTGTAGAGATGTCAGCCTTAAATGACATTCTATGTCAATGATCTAGTCAGAGGATTGATGGAATTGTCTGTAAGGCATTTTCTTTCCCTTTGGAAAGGTTACATTTCAGGGTATTTCTGTTTTATTGGACAGCACAATGAAAAATGACAAGAAACGGAGGAATGACAGGGGACACTGGATGCAACACTGGACAGATTTTGCATGCATAGACTAGTCCACACGTTTTCAAAGGGGGGGGGGGGATAGACCAAAAAGGTATATATATAAAAATAAAAATAAATTGAGCATTATTATAAAACATTTCCATGTAGATTTCTCGTTGATTCTTGTAGATTTGCTTGTAGGTTGGCTATTTTTGCTGTGTTCATTTCTTTTTTAAATCCATTTTACAATAGCAAAATGCAGCCAGATGCTATGGCTATTTGGTGTTCATTGGTGGGTTTTAGCGTCGAACACTATCACATTTTGTACAATGAACTCAGATATTACCTCAGATGTCGAGTAGGTGATTTACTAATTAGCGATGGCGGCAGGTGGAATTCCCTCTCCAGCCCCATCAGAGGAAAATTCCAATGCCTCGGTCCGACGAACTCTCCCAATAGACACACTACTGGTGCTGTAAAACATGAATTGATGGGCTTTAAATTGCAAGGCCTGGTTTCCCGGCACAGCATACCATCTCCCGCAGATATCTTATTTGGCCATTCATTAGAAAGAGCAGCAAAAGGTGGGTTGCAGGGAAAATAAGCAATTTTGCCCAATTCTCCATCCTGTGCCCTCGGGCATCAAATTCAATTTTCCACCAAAAGTTTGTGCCGAGAAAGAAAAGAAAATAAACATACGATTTCTGTCCAGCGGTGGATCAGTAACTCACTTGCAAGGGGAGTGGGATGGAGGAAGTCAGGGAGAGGCTGATTAGTGTTTCCTTTTCCAGCAGGCTCAGCAGCCTTCTGGCCACATCCAAATGTGAAAGCCTTATCACAGAATGACCATCCTGTCCAGGACATATTTTTTTTTATTTTCTCTCTTTCTTTTCCTTTTTCTTTTTCTAACCCCAGAAAGCTCCACCAGCTTCAGTCAGAAAGGCGGCTACATATTTGCTGTGTAAGGTGGCCAATGTGATGTGTGGTGTGATGCTCTGGCTTTGGGTGGATACTAGATTTCGCCAGTTCAATACGTCACCATAAAGTCCTTTATTCCAATTTGAGCGAGCCACCTTTTTTAAAAGACGTGGCATTTCCTCCGGCGGCAAAATAGACGGACACAAAGTGATTTTCTTTAATTGCTAGTAGTAGGTCAAAATGTAGACACTCTTACCGACTGAATTCTTCTATGTTTTAAAGACACCATTCTTAGGATATAGAATTCCTGATCAGCATTTCTCACTTTTATTGACCTTTGCCTTTAGCAAGGCTGTCTTGTCTCTTGTCTAGATAAAGCAAAAGCATATTCTTCGTCTTCCCTCACATGCTTTCTCCCCTGTATAAAGTCATCAGAGTGCATACAGTGGTTATTGATTCCTAATGTTATTCCACATCAACGGAAAACAAAAACCTTGAACCGCATGGGGCTGTCCCACCTTTCACGTCTGCCCCTCCATCGTTCTTTACTTATTGATCAGATGTCTCCTCGTTAATTAAGACATGACCACTGCCCGGTCGGCTTCGGCAGTCCTGCTCGCTCAGAGCACGGGCACATCTGCAGGGGTTGTAACCAGGGCCTGGGAACAGAAAAGGCAGCTAATCCATAAGTGCTAATGTGCTATTTCTCTCATCTCTCTTCCTTTCCCCTCTCCGTACTCTATTTCCCCCAACCCTGCCTTTTCTGTCTCTCTTTTTTCTACCCTTCCCCTTCTATGTCTACCCCCCTACCCCCCCCTTTCTCTCTCTCTTTCTCTCTCTCTCTCTCTCTCTCTCTCTCTCTCTCTCTCTCTCTCTTTCTCCTGCTGTCTGCTGTTTGTCCCGTATCTCTTTTCTATACCTATTCGATACCTCCTCGAGGTCAAATTAAACTTTAAACAACAGCATATAACATGTCATACGGTGACCTGTGCAGTTTAAGAGTAATAGTACCCCCTCCCCAGTGTTCAATTAAATGTAATCTTTTGCAGGAATTCTATAGCATTGTTAAATGGGTGGTGATAATGACCTTTTGGAAATCTCTCTAGTCTAAAGTGAGGTGCTCTTTTTATTAGCATACTTCATTATATCACCTCCCTGCAGATTATGATGCATATACCGTACCAGTTAAAGCAAGGTTTTAGGAGGAGACTGTGAGGATGTGCATCTGATTCTGCAGAAAATGAAGCCATGCTATGAATGTAAGCACATTTTGGTCTGCGCTTGCATTGGTGCCTAATAATTAATGCATTGGTACCACACACTAATAATCAATCCTGCTGATTTGTCAGAGCTGATGTCCTATGTCAAATGTTATGTTCAAAATGGATTCATTTTCAAAAACAGTAGAAATAGCTGATCTACAAGCTCACAACGAGATGCGATGCGTTGTAAGATTGTATAAGACAATGATGAATGATCAGCTATACGACAAAGTACATTTATATATAACAAGTGATTCAAGCTCTGAACCGTAGCATATACATACTGTAGTACAGTATGGTAGCATGATATCTTGAACAGTTGTGAATGGATTTTCTTTCTGTATTCGTTTATTTTTACAGTATTAGTATCGCACCAGAGATAGCTAAGAGCTATAGTTCATATCTGTCCATGGGTGGGCGTCATTGGCAGCACATTCATTTGCATAGATTATATTAGAAAAAAAATATATATATATTTAAAGATATAAACACAGTCATAGCATACAAAGCTCTGGCCTGTTTTGTCTGTGTATGTAGGCGTGTACAGTATATATGATTTGTTTTTGTCTACTCTGTACACATGTAACGACTGTGACATGTATTTATGTTGGGATCCCCTGGAAAAGGAGATGGTACATCTCAAGGGGTTTATCCTAATGAAGAAACTTGAATCACATGTGTAGACTAATGCATCATGAAGTTCTATTGGTCAAAAGGGGGATGTGGTGGTGCCGCACCATAAGCTCTGTATACTCAAACTGTTATTTTGGGCAGAGGTCTGTGCTCTACTGAGCATCATTTCTAGTTAATAGTCAATTCATCTGCAAAAACATATATATCGTTGCTATCATGCAGAAAAAAGTGATCCTTTTTATGTTTCTTTGGTAAATTAAGGATACTTGTCATACACAGTGTCACAAAAGTAGCAAAAGTAGCCAATCTATAAGCTCAAAACGCATCGCAAAATTTTATTTTTTGCTACTTTTGAATCCAAATCCTGCAAAGTAACAGTTTTGGACATAAGATGTTTCCACCCGACGATGTATTCTTACAGATGGACATTGGTGGAAAAAGTACTGCACTTATTACAATTTCGAGGTATTTTTGACTTTACTGGAGTATTTAAAATTTTCAGTACTTTTACTTCTACTCCACTACATCTGAGAGGCAAAATATTGTACTTTTACTCCACTACAAATATTTAGTAACTTTAGTTACTTTGTAGATTTTGAACACCGGACTTTTACTTGTAACAGAGGATCTCTACATTGCGGTATTGATACTTTTACTCAAGTTAAAACATTTGAGTACCTTTTCCACCACTGCAGATGGACATGTTTTTATTCATTCTTTTCAGCCAACCCCCCCTAGCCAAGTTCTCACACTTCCTCAATTCCTGGAGGGATTAGCCTGTATATCACACATTAAATTTGAACTGAGTCTCACACTTCAAAGACTCCTTGAAAGAGTTTGGAGGTCTGCAGTGCTTTCATTCCACATGCTGTACTGTAGATCAGTGTGCTTCTCACCTGCTTCACACACAGGAATACATGATAATGCAACACCAGTGATAATATATATATATCGTTGATGTCTGGCAGAAGCCTCTTATCTTCATATTCTAACTCTTTGTGTGTTTTCGTAACGCCCTACTTGATCATACTACAGTGTCGCACAAAAGCATCAAAAGTAGCAGATCTACAAGCTCGAAACGCGGCGCAAAGCGACTCGTCTTGAGCCTGTAGATCTGCTGCTTTTGCTCCTGAAAAGTAACAAGTGGTTTCCACCCCGACAGAGACGATGTATACTGTATATGTATATATATATACACACACACACACACACACACACACACACACACACACACACACACACACACACACACACAAACACGCACGCATGCACTCACGCAGACACACATACACACACATGCACGCACATGCGCACACGTACACGCACACACACACATGCACATGCACGCGCACACGCAACACACACACACGCACCACACACACGTACCACACGCACACACACACCATAGAAATTAATCAATAGTTCTTTTGAGCATTCAGCAATAAGATGGCACTGCATGTCTTGGATGGATTTTACTCCATGTTTCTTGGAGGAGGCGATAGATTTGACAGATGTGCTGCGTTGAGCACTAGTGATTATGACAAGCACAACACTGACGTCTTCAAGCATTCTTTGGACTGTGCGTCAACAGAGAGCAGTAGTACTCGCTGTAAGGGCAGCGTGGGAAGAGACGCTCATACATATGTAGCTCAGAGGTTGTAGGTTCCACCTCCTGCAACGGCTGTGACCTTCAGTGGTGGAAAGTAACTTAGTAAAGTAGTACATTTACTCAAGTACTGTACTTCAGTACAATTTTTAGGTAATTTTACTTTACTGGAGTATTTCCAATGTTCAATACTTTTACTTCTACTCCACTACATGTCATCTCAAACATTGTACCTTTTTACTTCACTACAATTAGGCCTATTTTTTAAACTTTAGTTACTAGTTACTAATATTATTACAAAACATACATTAACCACTATTTACATACATTTAATACCCTATTTAAACTTTGTCTATTTGAAAATAGCCGATCTACAAGCTCACAACGCGTCGCGACGCGTTGTGAGCTTGTAGATCTGCTATTTTCAAAAGATTCTGATACATTTTATACATTATGATACCTTGTGATACGGGACATTCTGCACAATGAGTACTTTTACTTTTGGTACTTTAAGTATATTTTGATACCAATACCAGGTAGGCTCAATTAGGTTTTGTAGGTAGGGAGGGGCATGTCCATTTATGCAGTTATGAGTAATTAGCACGGCCATGTAGTTAGTAGATCTTGGCTGAAACGGGGATCCAGTGCAATGAGAATTGGATGGGTGTGTGTGTGTGTGTGTGTTCATGCTTATACGGACTCTCATTAGGATCCTGGCAGCGCTGCTCTGGATGTATCGCAGCTTCTGAATACTCTTGCCAGGAATCCCAATGAAGAGTGTGTTGCAGCAGTAGTCCAGTCTAGAGGAGGATAAAGGCATGGACAAGCTTCTCTGCATCTGACAGGGTTAAAAGGGGGGCGGAGTTAGGATATGTTTTTGAGACAAATACAAGGTTTCTGCCCGACAACAATAGGAAATGTGCATATATTATATACCGTATGTATGTGCACCCAACTCCACAGTTCCCCATACATCGGCATCACACTCTCACACACACACACACGTGCATGCAGCCCTTTCACCGCTGCAGCCCTCTAAGCATCTGCCCTGTGAACCGTGACAGTTGTAGCCGGCTTGATTGACAGAGTTGGAAAGTCAGGTTCAAGTGCAGGTTCAAACGACCCCCTGGTGTTACTCCGCTACACCCCTACAAAGCCCCCCCACCCCCCCCTCCATCGCTATACCCACCCGGTTCCCCTCGACGAGCCTTATCTCCCCCCCAGATGTCTGACACACGTGGTGATGTTTGCTGCCAATCATGTTCCCAGGTCTCCAATGTTTAATTAGAGCTAATTTAAGGCCGGGGCATTCTTTGTAAATAATAAATGGGGAGTCAGAGAGGAGAGCGCATCAACATAAATTGCACCCCCGAGGACCCGGCATGCAGCCGTGGAATTGGAATATCAAGATGTCCTTTTGCTCGGTTAATTGTATGATCAAGCTTTACCTGTCGTGTGTCAGATATAGGGGTCTCATATGGGTTCATTCTACAGTATGATGTGTACAGCATACATTACAGCATTTACGTTTTGACGTACAATTAGCACCCATTTATAGTACATATCTGCACGGCTGTGTCTATATGTATGTATGAATGAATACATCATCAGCTTCAGTGTGTGTGCATTTGTGTGTAAGTGCGTGTGCACGCGTGTGCTTGTGCGTGCATGCATGTCTGCATGCATGCATGTATATCATGTTATCAGGCTAGGGAAAGGCACAGTTTTTCATGCAAACATGACGTGAAATGTTAAACCGAAAAGTGGTTTTGAATTGTATTTTCCATCTTGGCGGGAGGGACGCACGCACACACACACACACACACACACACACACACACACACACACACACACACACACACACACACACACACACACACACACACACACACACACACACACATATATATTATATATCTATACACACAGGTGGTCTAGTACCACCCACCCACTAATTTTCATATTAATATGTTCTCCCATCGTGGTTCCTTTGTCTTTGCGGCTTAGCCTTGCGGTGCATTGTATGAATGAGGAAGCACTCAATGAAGAGGAGGGCTGAGGGGTATGGGGGTGGGGGGATGGGGAGGGGGGGGTGGTCCTAGACATGACCATACTATATGCCCACATCAATGCATATAACCTCAATAATAGGCCCTGTCAAATCACAGGCGTACAGAGGTGGGTACAGCAGCCGGGGCCGCGAACGTGGCAAATTCAAATCTCATTTCAGCCTCGGCAGGGAACAATTTGCAGAGCCGTGTGAGAATTAACTTGTGATCCATCCCTTAATATTTCTCTGGCAATTTGGAAAGCCTCGTGGCAGGCAGGCGGGGCTACTTCATATTTCGAGGAGGAGAAGAGACGCAAACAATTTGCTCGAGATGTATTGCATTACGCACCCGGGACGAATGGCTGGAATTGGCCGCGGCGCCTGAAAAACAAGGCCCTCTAATCGGACTCTTCAATTTCACGGTGACACGGCCCACTGTAATGAGGTGACGCTGTTGACAAGAGACCCTCGTGGGCAAAAAGAAGTTCAATGCCATCCAATATACAAAAAGAATGGATATCGGGGGTATATAGCGCTGTCAAAGTCGTTACGTTGGCTGAATTCCCCTTGTTCTTGCTCAAATGGCTTGTTGTTGACACAGGAATTCATTTCTGGGGAGGTGTTTGCTGAGGGCGAACAGTGGAAGGATCCTTATTACAATTCCAGGTTTTTATGTTATGCCTGATTCATAATTAGGTTGCGTGCCGGTGTCCCGCGCCGAAAAATAGCCGATCTACAAGCTCAGAACGCGCCGCTGCTGCGACGCGTTCTGAGCTTGTAGATCAGCTATTTTTCTGTGCATAAGTAAGAGAAGCCTGAGACCCAAAGCCTGCAGCGTTGAATACATACCTGGGCAATTGGGATGGGGGTAGGTTAAATGCATACTGGGATACAGAAGTGTGTGCGTGCGTGCGTGCGTGCGTGCGTGCGTGCGTGCGTGCGTGCGTGCGTGCGTGCGTGCGTGCGTGCGTGCGTGCGTGCGTGCGTGCGTGCGTGCGTGCGTGCGTGCGTGCGTGCGTGGGGCAAATGGTTCCAATCTGGGAGCTTAGAACTCATTTAAAACAAGTCACATGGCTTGCCGGTGGCATCCGGCACCTTATCGTCTCAAAATGTCACATCTTTTAATGCTCCAGCTTTCTTACAGAACACATTCTTCTCCTTCTCAAAGCCCCGCAATTTAATAAAGAAAATAATGTTAAAGCCCCCATTTTGATAATGGTTCAACTTCAAGACCCCCTTTTCATGTCCAAAAAGAAAAAGAGAAATGGAATCCCCCTGATTTGGAGGACCATATCCTGGCATTAATATCTTATTTTTAGGTTGAGTGTTGTGCAACCTTAAAGCTTCAATCCATAACTTTTTTTTTGTGAATAAATCTTTATTTTAACCAATCTGTATGGTAGAGTGTATTAATCCGATATAACTAACACAACTGGTTGTAGTTGATCTACCTGTTGCTGAGGGCGAACAGTGGAAAGATCCTTATTGCAATTACAGGTTTTTATGTTATGCCTGATTTATACTATAGGTTGCGTGGCGGTATCCCACGCCGAAAAATTGCCGATTTACAAGCTCAGAGCTATCTGTTTTTCTATTGAGAAATGGACTGTATCCTGTGGTCGGGTAGGACCACTACTGGTTGACAAGAGGTGTTGTATGAAGCTCAAAATGCAATTTATCCTCAGCCCAAACAGACCTTCTGTATCATTAGCTCAGCAGTAGGAATTTCGAGGCACATGCGGGTTCAAATCCTGGTTTTAAGTAGCCTACAGTGATCAAAGTCATGTCTCAGACTATTTCGATGTGGATCTTCTACGACAACTTAGTTTTTATCAGTGTCCATCTGTGTAGAATTGTGTCACTCCACAGTTGTGCGGAGAAGGACGCTGAGTTACATAAATTGCTTGCAGGGTTTACAGCTCGGTTTCATCATATCACCTTGTTAAATTAGCATGTCACACTAGACGACTGGATGTTGAAGGCGCAACATGTTTGGAATGACAAGTACCCCATATGGTGGATTTCACCACATTCACCCAAGCACCCTAAGCACCCTACATGAACCTTAGCACATGAATAGGGGAACATTCAGCAAAAATAAGAGAATTTTTTTGACAAAGAGATCATGGTGTAGAGAGGAGAAAGGAGGGGGGGAGGGGGAAAGTACAGAACCCTGGGGCACCCCGGTCAATGAAGTACATATAGAGTTTAATTCTTATTTTATCAACTTAAAAGATTTGTATGTTAAATCTAGGTTGAACCAATTATTTCCAGATCCAGCACAGGCTGCTTATCAGCAATTACATACTTGAATAATTTGAAAGCTTAATCATGAAATACTCATTAATATACTGATTATGCTATTATTATTATACTAATAATCATTTTATCGACCCCAGCACTCAAGGCGAAAAAACCTTCCTAATTAATTTTAATTTCATGCTGTCAGTGATGCCTATTTCAGGCATCGCTGTTGTCACCATTGTTTTCGACGGTGGACAATGTTTTGGAACAGCAGTTGGCAAGCAATTGTTTTGGATGTTTTTTTTGGGAAAACAAAGCTCTGAAAAGAGTTGAATGGAAAGCCCGCGTTACGGCTTGAACGATCGAAGCCGACAGCAAGGCCGACTTCCTGGATGTTTTAAATGAAACGGTCCCCCAAGTGTCAAAGCCCATGTAGGCTCCAATTCATCACTGAAGCTCACACACGCAAGACTTCAAAAAGCCTTCGCCAGAATCCCCACCCCTCCTAGTATGATTTTGGGGGATGGATGGGTCGTACTGTGTCAGCCAGGTTCCGTGGCGTTCTGGGCATTGATCAGTAAAACTTTCAGCCGGACCAAAGTTTGCTCTCTGCAGCCTTCATCTCCACTCAGCTGTCAAGAAACAAGCTGTAGCTTCGAGTGGGTTTTGGCGATAAAAAGTTCTACAGGGAACCTCAGTATGTATTTATACAGCATGGTCGGCCATTACAGGACTTAACCTTGGGCATGTAGTGTTCCCAGGGGGAGGTTAATGGTCAGTGTAGTATATGGAGATGAATGGTGCTGCAGATATCGCTTACAGCAATATGATGGAGGCTGAAGGGTCTCATTTTTGGGGGAAAACATGTAAATAAAATGTGTCTTGGAATTCAGCACACATGGCCAGCATCCAATAGTTGAGCACAGTCCAACGCACAAACTAATAGCTTTAATTTGAACCGTTTTCAACCCTGGCGTCCATATTTTGAGCATGTCATTATAGGTGAAAATTACCAAAATATATAAAAAGAAATATCCCAAGATTTTCAAACTTTTTCAAGTATTTTCAACAATGTTAAAAATCGCTAAGAACAGCATGGAATAGAATGCAGAATTGTTCTGAAATAGCTTGCGTTGTGAGCTTGCAGATCGGCTATTTTCACAGAGCGACACCATCGTACGACAAAGTGTAAAATAGCATTCATTAATTAACTGCATTTTCCTAAATAGGTTAGTCAGTAATCATTGTTGTCAAAGTATTGCTTTGTGAGTCAGTCATCAATAATAAAAGATATTTCTGTCCCATTTCAAAACAGAATGACTAAAGTATATGCCTACACACTCCACACAACTTCGCAATAATGTGAGTCAATTCCCAGTAGAAACAACAATGTCCCAGTTGAAGTCTGTTTCAATTCATTCTCCATCTGCCCTGTAGCCTACTAGACTCATTTAGGCTCTTCACCACCGCAAATTCTCCATCACCAAATATTTACTTTCCTTGACAGCGTGAGTTCACTGTGATGTATTCTGTACCGTCGAGGAATTGCAATAAATTGCAGTTGTGTCATTCTGCTCGGGATTTCATAAATTACCTCTGGGATACGTTGCTGAACATGTGACAGAGATTATTACACATGGGCCCTTATTTATCTAATACACTGTAATGGATTTGATTACACTTAATGTGGTTAGGGCAGAGCAACATTAATCTGCCATGAGGCTGCAAAAATACGGCTTGTGTTAGATTTTAATAAACGGATATTGTGATTATTGAAATAGTGCTATAATTATTTCGTTTACAATCCTGGAATGCATAATTAGGATATTTTTTTGACATCTAATTATATTATGACCTCTTATTAAGAGTATTTTTGCAATATTCAACTTGATATGAAATAGTAAAACATATTTAGTCCGTCCGTAGCCTATTATAAAATGTTGGGACTATGGGAAACATTTTTATTTTTTACAATGATTATGTTATCAAATCTCTCATCCACGGTTAAACAACACACACAATATTTCCTTCGTGTTATTTTTACACCTTTAAATTAAATGAAAGAGGTTGAAGAGGCCGTGAGAAGAGGAACAGGGATTACATTAAGACACACACAGTTCTAACTATGATGCTTAAAACAGTCTGCGGCGTCGCTCCTCTCTCTCAGCATGTTACTCAGAGAGCTTTTCTTCTTAACAAGTGCTGTTGCTCCTTCTTCCCCTTTGAGCCCGAGCGTGTCTTGAATACAAGGGATTTGCGCCCGGCTGTCACAAAGGAGAAATGTCATGTTGGACATGGTGAGCCTGTCAGCGCTGCGTGAAACAGCCCCAGAGGAACCAAGGTTAGGCAGGAAGTATACACGCCACGGAGAGACGAGACGTACTGTACCAGAGCTGTCTTCCTCTTCAAACTGTCAACCAGCCCCTTCAGCTCAACTTACTTTCACACACGCAGCGCACACTTGATTTGGTTCATATGGTTTGTTTCGCGGCTTGCTGTCTGCATGCAGACTCAGGGACCAGAATGGAGGCTAGCTGCTATATAGCCTACTAGGAGAATTAGAATCATATGATTTTTTTAGATGTTCTCTTTCATAATAAATGCGCAGAGGGATAGAGTCTTGGTGGCACTGGCGTAGAGATAACTTCAACTTCAAATTAAACTTAATCTTCAACTCAAGAGTGGGTGAAATCCTTTTTTTGTTGTTGTTTTGTGTTGTAGAGCTCACAACCTTTTTGCAATTTGTCAAGAAGACAAACGTTATACGGGTAAAGAACAGAGAAAGAAGAAACAGGGAAAACAAAATCAAACAACAAGAAGGCACAGTGTCAAACAGTAGCAGTGCAGTGTGTACTGTGTGTACTGTATATCTCTGTAGCACATTCTAACACATAAAGGTGTGGATGACAGGGTCCTTGTAGAGATGGAGGGAATTGTACAGTAGACTATACATACAGTACTGTACTGTATATTGCTGATGTTGCGCTGCACATCCACATGAACCTAGTGTACCTAGTTACTGAAGTGCTGACTGACTGAGTTTTATGACACATTGTATCATTTCACAAATATATCTTGTAGGGGTGTGCCGATATATCGTCCTGCGATATTGCGATACGTTTTCATGACGATATGTATCGTTTTGGCGTTTTTTTTCTTCCAATAATAATAATGCAAAAACACAAGTATTTGTTTGCATTTGCTTTCCCCCCCCCCCCCCCCATATATTTTCATAAGCTTTTTTTCCCCCCCATATATTTTCATAATAAAAAAGTGCCATATATCGTATTGTATCGATATCGTGAGCCCAATATCGTGTATCGTATCGTATTGTGAAATTAGTGTATCGGCACACCCCTAATATCTTGCCCACTATCACGGAATCTCTGTACGTACGTCTGTAATTCACGTATCTGTAGAATCGTTCGACGACCAACTTCAAATTCGGCACATGCATCACCGACGACCCAAGGGAGTTGAGTGCACGCCGTAGAGTCGGTCGGATAGGCGGTTGTCCAGAACCGCTAGGAAAGCCTCGGGTCGTGGCCCAAATGAGCCAATTGATTGCCATGGCATTCCCCCACACCTGTCGAATTCCCCACACCTGCCATTTGATTAGTCGGTCAGTCCACTTTTCACAGTCAGTTCCGACATTCTCCGCACATTCTCCACAGACGTTTACCACTGCACAAGGACTTTTCCATAGGACACAGACAGACAGACAGACAGACAGACAGACAGACGTTACAACGGGTACTCTGACAACGGTATAATGGGTATTTCATAACAGGGTGGGGCATGCATTCCGTACTGTATTTGCATCATTCCCAACTTGCATCGGGCACCGGTCTAGTAATCATAACACACACTGGCACTACCTTCATGCGGTATAGATGCTGGCATACTTCTGTACAAATTATATTGTTATATATACTATACATTTTTAAAGGAGACCATTTAAAACTATGAAGGTCGCCACCATCCCGAGCAATTACACCAAAAATTGGTTCAGCCCTGTGTGATGTTAAGTATAGTCTACCAATGACCTCCAATCTCCATCTCTCTCTCTCTCTCTCTCCCTCTCTCTCACACACCCATACAGTACATACACCAGCGTAGCACACCAGCACACACACACACACACACACACACACACACACACACACACACACACACACACACACACACACACACACACACACACACACACACACACACACACACACACACACACACACACACACACACACACACACAAATGAAAAGGCGCACGCACGCACATACACTCACTCACACACACACCATCTCTCCAATGGTGCGGTCATCTCATTAAGAGAGTAACATTTAGAGCCCCGTGTGAAGATAAGGAGGATACGTCTGGATCATCTCTTCTGCTCATGAGGGAGGGTCACCTGTTTGGATAATGGATAATACCCACTGCTAGTGGGCCGAGAATCATGGGATAAAAGGTCATTCAAACTTTTATGAAACGCGTCTTTGTAATTAAGCCTGATTTATACTTTAGTTGCACGCCAGTGGCGCACGCGGCAAATAGTCGATCTACCAGCTCACAACTCGTCGCTTTGCGACGCACCGTGAGCTTGTAGATCGACTAATTTCGGTATAAAACGGTGCTCATTCGAAACGGGCTGGACGCATGGGGACCCTCGCCAAACCCCCCCTCCCCCTCCTGTGAGAGGGAGGGACTGGGGGAACCTCTCTGATTTCAATATGACAATGCCAACGGCAAAAGCATCGCATCCCCAGAGTTCCCCCGCGTCCACTGCTGTATCCTCCACTCCATCAGCAGCACC
Organism: Gymnoscopelus braueri; assembly: GCF_963280865.1. Classification (NCBI taxonomy): domain Eukaryota; kingdom Metazoa; phylum Chordata; class Actinopteri; order Myctophiformes; family Myctophidae; genus Gymnoscopelus; species Gymnoscopelus braueri. The sequence continues at coordinate 14,685,371 of NC_137611.1, forward strand.
AGATGATCCAGATTTTTCCTGGTTTTTAATTAAGTGGAAGGTCAAATCGCACACCGCTCTTGACTTCGGGGAACGGCGGCGTGTCTGCAGCGGCAGAGGAAGCTACACACCCCAGCCATTAATTTTATGGAGCGCCAGGCTTTTAATTGATTAAAAAGTTAAGGGCTGTGGGGAACGCTAACTGAGAGGCACTCTTGCGTTTAGTTTTGACTTGTACTGGTTTCTTCTCTACAGTGGAGAACACTTCAGGGAGGATTCTTTTAAATTTAAATGGTATTCATCCAATTAAATGCTAATTTGTTACTGTTGTCAAAACAGAAAAGAAAGCACGCTGCTGTTTTGAATTGCCTTCTAATTTCATGTTCATCTTACTGTACGTGTTTTGTCATTCTTGGGAGCAGTCAGATGGAACCTGTTTAAGCGCCATTGAATAATTCAAAACTAGGCCTCATCATGTACTGTGGCAGTGTGCATTTTGGATGTATGTTTTTTTGGGGAAAACGGGTAATTTTGGTGGTTATCACTTAACAGCCTCACTCAGTGGCGCACAGTAACTACATTTACATTTACTCGAGTTCTGTTGTAGAAAAACCTCTCCTGCCCGGTGGATGGGGCCTGAGACTTGACACTTGGGGCCCTATTGTCGGCCAAAGTTGCTATACCCACTACTTGGGGATATAGCATGGCGCAAGCGTGCAAAGAGTTGCTATCTTCCGACACCAGCCTTATCCCTAAAACACCTGCACTACCCCGTTACATTATGCATAGGTGTGGTTTGGGCGTTACATTAATAAAACCAATCACTGTGCCAGATGAAAAAAAGAAGACTGCGCAAGCCTTTATCCCCAGTGCAATCTTACGCTCTCTCCCTCTCTGCCCATGGAAGAGCGACGTTGGCTTGGAATACAATTATATTTAATACACATAATTATCACTCACAGATTGCTGGTTATAGACAACTTTAAATTACACAGCAATCGCTTGTGTTCTGGATTAATTCAACTGAATGGTCTGTGTGGTTATAGCAGACGCAGATCAAACAACATTGTATTTGTCTTTGATAAGCTTAAAGGTAGGGTAAGTGATTTGCAGTTATTCAAATAATTGCAAAATGGGTCTTTATTCTGATAGTGTTTGTTCAGTAAAAGGAGTCTCCCATATTTCTCCAGCTCTTTATTAAACAGAAAATGCATTTTCAGTGCTCTCTCCTGATTGGCTTAAATGTTGACACCTACCTGAAAATGTACTATATTCTCTTTACTTAAGAGCTGGAGAGACCCCTGTGACCGAACAAACACTCTATAGCAATGATTACTATCAGAATATAGTACTTTAACCTTTTCAACAAAAAAAATAAATCTAAAAAATATCACTCACCCCATTCAGTGCCACATGATGTCTAAGACGTCACGTTTTATCGCCATTGTTAAGCCCTGAGCGCCATGTGACGTCTAAGACGTCATGAATTATTATTATAATATATATTTTTTAAACAAACAATTTGTAACTTTTTTTTTGGGGGGGGGGATGTTCTGAACCCAAGATATATTTGAAGATGTGCTGCTCCATTCACTCTTTGTTTAACTTCTTACTGAAAAAGGCTGTATCTCGGCTCCTGAGCACTTTTTTTTACAATGAATTTTTGGCTCTGGAACTGGGACAACACAGCCAGAAATATGTCAGTTAACTGGCAACTGCTGATAAAAACACAACTTATTGACACAAGGAATTAAAAGTCACACTTTTGTGCATTACAGTAAAATTGTTATGACAATCACATTCACAATCACTTAATTCAGACGTGTTGCGCTGAACTCTGCACCTCCCCTTTCAATAAACCCATATTTGATAGACATAATTATCACCCACTTGTTACTGATTATAGAGAATGTTATATTATTGTAACTCTTCTTCGTTCTTAGAAATTTGTTCTTTATTTCCTGCGCAATGGATTAATAAAACTGAAGTGTGTAATTTGGAGCGAATGGCATCGGGGCAGCACAAATTGTCAATTTTGAAAAGACTATCATCTTATATAAACACAATTGACACAAGGAATTGACACTCTCACTTCTTAGGAAAGTTAGAATAAACTGGGAAAGCATCTGTGTCATTTGATACTTTGGCTATTAAAAAATGGCAGATCTACAAGCTCATGAGCGCGCAGATCTGCTATTTTTGAAAAATCGTCAAAATGTGTGCAAATCTTTTTAAAGTGAAAAAAAATTTGGGTCCCTGGAACAACATATTTTGAGATGGGGGTCGGTGGCCAAATACATAGAATTTTGGGGGTCAATGACATGAAAAGGTTTGAGCACCGCTGATATAGCAACTTACGTTTTTCAAAAAACGGCCTCAGTTCTGAAGGGGTTAAGCTACCTAACAGCAGCACATAAAAAAATCATTAGAACGAGCCCCACCTTTACCAGCTGCCACATTAAAGTGATAAACACATTAATGCATTACTAATTACAATATGATTGTGAAATGGGACATTCTACATAACGAGCAGTTTTTACATTTGTTACTGTAAGTATTCGATGCCGATACGTTTGTGGTTTTACTCAAGTAAAATTGTGAATGCATGACCTTTAGAGTACTTGTAACAGAGTATTTCTACTTTGTGGTATTGCAACTTTAGTAGCTACTTTAGTAGTAATACCATAGTAATACCATAGTAGTACTTCTTCCGCCGTTGCTCATAGGCTGCACAGTAAAATCCTGTGTTTGATTTGATCCATTTGTTTATTTATCCATACTTTGTCAATTTGTACCGTAACTCTGTACAAGGTACACATGTAACCAAATGGACCCGTCAGGGACCATTTGATTACAACTGTACACTCTAAAGCTCCTTACACACGGGGCGATTTTTTCATGCGAATAATACGTTAAAAAAAACAAAAACTTATAAAGTCAATGCAAGCTTCCATGGAGCGAAAAAGCGAAGCGAAAAAGCGTCTTTTAATTATTCGGAACGCGTCCGAATTTTGCGTATATTCGCATAATCGCCGGTGTGTAATGACCTTAGATTAACCACTTTGAACACCAGCATCCACATTCTGGGGGGTATATTCGCTAAAAATAGCAGATCTACAAGCTATTACTGTATATCGTCTCTGTCGGGTGGAAACCTCTTATGTCCAAAACTGTTACTTTTCAGGATTCAAATTGAAAAAAAAAACAGCAAAGGCAGCAGATCCACAAGCTCAAAATGTGTCGCTTCGCGCCCGCGTTTTGAGCTTGTGGATCTGCTATTGTTTCTTTAGTTTTTTTTTGCCTTTTATGCCTTTCCTGATAAAGAATAGAATACAGTAGACTGACAGGAAATGGGGGAGAGAGAGATGAGGAGTGACATGCAGCAAAGGTCGTCGGGATCGGGAGTGGAACCCGCGACACGCTGTCAGACTGCATTACACTATAGCAGCCTAGGTGCGCCCGGACCGCTATGCCAGCCGTCCGGCTAGAAACTGCTACTTTTGACACTTTTGTGTGACGCTGTAGTAGGGCGTTAAATTACCCCAAAAAACAAAAAAACACAACAAGTTAGAGTATGGAGATAGGAGGTTTCTGCCCGACAGCAACGATATAAATATATATCAGCTATTTTTGTGGCAACGAGAAACAAGCGGTCAAAGTAGAGTTGTGTAACTCAAATCCGGTTCTCTAAGACCAGAGGGTTTAAAGTGGTTAAACATGCAGGATTGGCTCACGCGGTGATGCATCGATAGAGCAGCCATGTAGTTGACCTTGTTCCTACCACCAATCTATCATTAAATGAGGAGCTATCACCGAGGCCAGGAAGTCAATTAGGATGGATGCATTTCTGACTACTCCCGCAATTCCTCCATGTCACGTGAGGCCACTGGGGGGAAATCGGCCTCCCGGCAAACCGATCCCCGCCGATTAGGTCGCGGAGCGGCAGAGAAACCCATGCGCTCGGAAGCGGGGCGTTGGGTAAAAACAAACATGGAAGCAAAACGACGTGAAACGCTGAGCCCTGCCCGACCCCCCGGGGGACGTCTAGTGTGTCCACTCCGCTCGATAGTCTCCCGTATACAAACCTCCTCACCCCTGCCGCCCCGCCCTGCCACCACCCAACTGTTTCAATATCCCTCAACCCCCCCCCTACCCCCACCCCCACCCCCACCCGCCCGCCTGCCACCAACCTCAGCCACCGAAGAAACCGAGGTCACCAGTTGTAACCTTACGGCTCCATGGGAGCAAAAATCAAATAACAGAGAAAGTATATTTGGAACGTATATGGAATATGAAACCGCTGCTTCTCAGATGACAATAAACGGAGGCATATTCCCTCTTGCGGTTCTTCTCCTCTCCCCTCGCGGTAGGAGACAAATAGACTGACACACAGTTGCTCCTAAACAGTTGGATATAGGTTATACCTCCCCCCCCCCCCCCCCCTCGTACATGCAATTCAACAAGCTGTCCATCCATCCGAGGTTGTAGCCCCTGTCCGTCCAACGTAAGTGAGCCTCAATCACTTTTTCCGAGCGAAATGCGGAGAAGTGCGGAGCGGAGCTTGTTTGCCTGTGTCAAAAAATAGGGGTGTTTGGTTGGCGTTGGAGTGTCGAGAACACGTCAAGAAGCCCGCTCTTCTCTCCTGTCAGACTCTTCTGTCAGGTCTGCCCGGAGTCGTTCGTATAATAACGCACATAAAGCAACAGCCGGCAACCAAATAGGGCCTCAAATAGGGCCTTGCTACATGTCAGAGCAACTTTGAGTGGAGAGAGAGCGAACGTGAGAGACATACTGTGTCCGTGTGTGTGTGTGTGTGTGTGTGTGTGTGTGTGTGTGTGTGTGTGTGTGTGTGTGTGTTTTCTTTTACTATATTTGTGGTGATCCCACAAGTTGTGTAAAACCAGAAAGAAGTGAGATTGTTAGAGTCTGGATTACAATTTGGACAATATTTGTGTTTGGATTTGGGTTAAGTTCAGGCATTTAGGGGGCTAGGTTTAGGGTTAGGGGTTAAGATTACGATTAGCTTTTGGTTAAGGTCAAGGATTTTAATTTTGTTAGTTAGACTGGGCCCTCAGGTTTAGTAAAAATGCCATTTTGTGATGGCCCCAAGTGTGCGTGCGTGCGTGCGTGCGTGCGTGCGTGCGTGCGTGCGTGCGTGCATGTGCGTGTGAGTGAGTGAGTGAGTCAGAAAGAGACTCATTCTCAAACTATTAACTCTCTATCAGCTCTCTGTTTTGGTGCTCAATTAGTGACTGTTACAGAGCTCCTTTCATTTGGATGTTAGAGTGGCGAGTGTGACCTCATTCGCTTCGCTGTCCTCTCCACGGGGGTGAGCGACAAATGAGCCCCTTGTTTTTGTAAAAAAAAAAAAGAAAAAGAAAAGAGAAAAGGGACAGCGTATAATGAAGCTTTGAGGCACCATCCAAGTCACACAACACAGCCAGGATTTCAATGTACCTCCCTCAAACACGGGAAAGGTACAAACAGAAACCCACGATGAAATGAAAACAAGGACATGCCTTTTGTCTGTTTTAATCCCCCCCAGCTGTTGGAAGTTATTGATTGTTTTGAATTCATACAGATGCCTATTCCTGCCCCTCCCAGCTTTCATCGTTATCCAGGGGGTGTAAAGTAACAAGTACAAGTACATGTATCATGTATCAAGTACTCTACTTAAGTAAAATTTGTAGATATTTTTTACTTTAGTGGAGTAAATGCTAAATGGTGCATTTATATAGCGCTTTTATCCAAAGCGCTTTACATAGATTGTGCCATTCACCCATTCACACACACATTCATACACCGATTGGCGGAGGAAACCATGCAAGGCACCAAACCTGCTCATCGGGAGCAATTCGGGGTTCAGTGTCTTGCTCAAGGACACTTCGACACTAACTCTGGGGGAGCGCCCCAGCCCGGGATCGAACTGGGAACCTTCCGGTTTCCAGTCCACTCTACCCGGCCACTCTACCCCTGAGCCATTGCCGCCCCAATTTTTCCAATGTTCAATACTTTTACTTCTACTCCACTACATCTCAGAGGCAAATATTGTACTTTTACTCCAATACAATTATTTGAAAACTTTAGTTACTAGGTACTTTGTAGATTTTGATTATTATTACAAACCATGCATTACCCACTTCAGCCCTACAGTACATACATTTCGGCCGTTTGAAAATAGCCGATCTACAAGCACATGCGAAGCATTGTGTGCTTGTAGATTAGACTATTTTCAAAAGGTTTCTATACATTTGAAAACCTGTGAAATGGGACATTCTACATAATGAGTACTTTTGGTACTTTAAGTACATGCTGATACCAATATTTGTGTACTTTTACTTGTAACAGAGTATTTCTACATTGCAGTATTGATACTTTTACTTAAGTAAATAAATTGAGTACTTTTTTCCACCACTTTTTTCCACCTCTCTCTAGGTGCAAGTGCAGTCTGCACGCCAACAGCTGTGTGTTTGACAAGGGGAGGCTGGGTTGCGAGTGCGAGCACAACACCACAGGGCCGGACTGTGGCCGCTGCAAGAGGCACTACCACGGCAGGGCCTGGAGCGTGGGCTCCTACCTGCCCATACCCAAAGGAACGGCAAATATATGTGAGTGTCTCTGGACTCAATACCATACACTGTGAACCCCTCATTTTAACCCATTAGACCGGTAAGACCGGGAACACATCTGTTTCATTTTTAAGATTTCTTAAGCAATTCAAAAATAGCAGATCTACAAGCTCATTGCACGGCACCGAGTGCCGCGCTATGAGCTTGTAGATCTGCTACTTTTTTTTTAAATCATGGAAAATTTGTGCACAATTTTTTTAAGCCAACATTTTTAACTCTGTTACAACTTCTGGGGGTCCCTGGAACAAAATATGTTTTGATGGGGGTCCACGGCCAGATATATATATTTTTTAATTGTTAGGATTTAGAAGACAGTTGTAGAATCCCCAGAAGCAAAGATTTGAGTTTCAAATGTTTGCTTTAAAAATATATATATTCAAAGATTTGCACAATATTTTCACGATTTAAAAAAAAAATAGCCCAAAGAAATCAAAAAAATTACAGGGATGCGTTCCCGGTCTGAATGGGTTAACTCTGAGAGAGTCCATTTGGTTACATGTGTAAACTCTCAGCATTACAAAGGGGTAAATTAATACTGAGAGTTTGACGGTGTAGATAAGACCTGAGAAGTGGCAGCGCTGTAGGATTTGGTTTAAGAAGGAACGAGTACAGTCAAATAAAATGACAAAGAAATTGTGTTGAATGCTCAATGTAGCCTATGGTTTAATAATAATAGATGTTGTTCAGTCGCTCTTGATGAACCTAAACAAACAAACAAACAGGCATAAATTATACTAGAGGACATTATCTGATAAACATTAAAAACAACTAAATGCATTTGATTGAAAATAATAAATGAAATAAATAAAATAGAATCAGAACCAATGTTCCTTTTTCTTTTTTCAGTTTTGAGTTTGCCAACTCTGGCAGCGAGCCTACAGAAATATACGATGGTAGACTCGCAGTCAGGCTTGAGGACAGCGAGCTGATTTAATTCAGGTATTTTCGGGGCCCATGCAGGAAATATTGTTTCCCAGTCATTCCACTCTGATGGTTTTCCAACAAGCTCAGTGAGGTGAGATTGAAGACAGAGGGAGTTGATGTAATCCCGGCATTCTTTTTGCCAATAGAAAAACCACAGTTTCCCATGCATCTTGCACGGAAAAAGCTCTCTCATTGAGCCCACTGTGGAGATACGACTGGTTTAGGGTCTCCGCTGTGAGATAAGTACGGGGACTTAGTATCACGCAGGTGTTTTTGTGCCCAGAGTTTTCAGGGAGACTCTGAAAGGCGGCAGCAGCATGGGTCCACTTGTTCTTAGGAACAACAGCGGGCTGATGTCTGTATAATAGTACACAAATATATATTGCATGCAAGAAGAGAGAATGTGTTTTCAAATTTGTTTATATTTTATTTGTTCAGACTGCAGGTAAATACGATCTGTTTCTCAAATACGATCTGTAGGACTGACTGTCCACACTGTTATTTGCAAGCAGTCATGTATTCAGGCTCATGGTTTCTGTGGTAATGTGCTAATACACTCTGTCGTATGATGGTGCCGCTCAGCGGAAATAGCCGATCTACAAGCGCACAACGTGTCATGTCACAACAACGCACTGTGAGCTTAGAGATCTGCTATTTTCAGCAAGCAATACCGTTGCGTGACGGAGTTTAAATCAGGCCTCAGCAGTACGTGTCCAAAGTGTCCAGACTGGGACACATCTTTAGAATTCAAATCTGTGGGGTTTTTTTGCTGTTCAGAATTGAGACAAACAATCTGATTCAAATATAGATATGCCAACAAAAAAAAATTGGGCTGCCAGTCTGAACATGGCCTAAAATGTTTCTTATGTGGTACTGTTTCCCCAAAAGCCACTTTTTCCACACATACAGTCCACAATTACAGACCTCCACTTGCACAGATGCTATTCCATGCCTGTAATGAAAGTGCATGATTACTGAGTTTACTCTCTGAATATATAACAGTTCTTCATTTGTTACTTTTATTGCATAATTTGCTGACAGATGGGATAAGTAAATATGCTGTCCAGGGCTTATGGTTTGTGAAAAACATAAAACAATATGGTTCAGTCTAAAAATATT